>NC_056750.1:474792084-475072084 GCF_019279795.1 Protopterus annectens
TTTTGTTGAATAATTGTGTCATTGTACATAAAGTAATGGGTGTGTCAGACCTTGCTTCATACATGAAATGGATATATAATGATGTAATGAAGTGAAACCCACTGACAAATCTAATGCAGAAATCAAACCATTCAGACTGATATAATGCATGTACAAACACTGAATTACAGTAAAAATCACAAAACAGGAATTACTGGTATTCCTGCCGTTCCCATTTAAAAGGGTTCCCCACCTCATTCCATCACTCATATGTAGCAAATCCATGGTCAGACAGCACCGGAGAAAAGGCAGACATCACTTTTTTGAAAGCAGTCTGTATTCCACGTGTAGCACTGCAATGCCGAAACATTAAACTGCAATCTGCAGATGCAAGACAGGCAGCAAAAGAGGAAAACTTCCCATTCCCTGCCCCCCCCAGCACACCAAAGCAAAGTACAACACCACTGAGTAACACAGAATGTAAAACCTCTTTAAATCATATTACTAACAGCAATGCACATTGTTAGTGCAGTTTTGACCATAAGGATCTTGTGAACTGAATAGAAACTAAATGCACCCACATAAAAAAAAAAATCTGGGGCAAATGTCCATTTCTAATCTTCTGACTACAACTGTATATGGGATTGCTTGCTGGGGAGACCTGTGACATTCTGTTGCATTGTAAGTGGAGCCTGAGATGGCATACTGAATAGCCTGGAATAATACAAGTTTTAGAACCATATCCAAAAGCACTTACTTCCTCTGCCACTTTATGTGTAAAGTATTATACAACAACAGGAATTATTTTCAGGGCAAGCTATCTGTACAGGTTCTATTATGGGGAATATGATCATTTTGTAAAGGTAGTTTCTCTGAGAGTGCCAATAGTACAAAATGGTTACATAAATTTGTAGTTTTACTCACTGTTGTGTGTCTGTGGAGTTAGTTTATATAAATTTGGGGGTGTGGGAGATTTTTGTGGCCACAGTGGTTAGTGTTGTTGACTCACAGCAAGAGGTCTTCCGATTTGATTCTTGGCTGGGGTGCCTCCTGTGTGGAGTCATGTCCCCCCTGAGGACATGTGTGTTTCCTCTGGGTGCTCTGGTTTCTTCCCACATTCCAAAGACATGCAGTAGGTGGATTGGACACTCCAAGTTAGCCTTAGGTGTGAGTGTATCTGCATGAGTGATTGCTATGGATGAATTACCTTGGCTTAAGATGATCTTCTCTGTTGAAGTGACACCCTGACCGCATGTGCAAAAATAGGAAATGGGGTTGAGGATGGATGGGTGGGTGGATAGGGGATTTCCCCCACATAGGAAGTACAGTGTACAAACCCCCTCAAAAATATTTTGTTTTCAGTTAACTGAAGTTGATATTCAGCACGACCACTTCACACTATTGGCACTGACAGAAACAGAAATCATGTAGTCATCATAAACCCCTGTTCTGCAGCCAAAACACAATAAACACAACTTTTTGACCATATTTTTGAGATGCAAAATGAAAACAACGCAGGTGTTAGAGAATAGATGAAAATCTATGTTATACGTATTTAGCTAAAACTAGTGGTGAAAAAAATCTTCATATGATAACCATGTCATTATTTATGCATTAATGTTACAAAATACTTCTCATAACACAGTGTCCTCTGATATGTTGCTATCAGTGAAATATTAACAAAACCACCAAACTATTTCAAAGCAGTTGAAACAGTTTAAGACTATTTAAGCATTTTCAGCTGTAGATAGAAATTCTTATAACTGTTTTTAGATCATCAAGTATTACAAGGCACAGAGTTTTATAAGATTTTTTTTTTCACAACTTTTTGGGTGACCCACTACCACCCACTATTATGCATATCACAATGCTGCTTTGTGGTCTCCACATAAAGGCACAGGAGACTGGATTATCCCAATATGGCAGTATCTTGATGGTAGGGGAGGGGTTTTCCTCTTTTGCGTACCTTAAATCCCAAAGCTTGTGCACAGCACGCAGTGACATTAGTGCATTATTTGTGGACAAATTACAGCATGCTTACCCTTCACTGAAAATGACCCGCTTGCTGCCCCACTTCAGGCTGAGCACACAAGCAGGAGTGCCTGACCAACACACAACTCCAATCAGGCAGAAACTCCCTCGTCATCCCAGTATGAGCACAACAAAAAACATTTTATCCCCATCCCTCCCAGGGGTCTACACTAGGAAATTGGGCGTAATGCTTGCACCCACCCCTCCTTTGTAAGTAGGCTCCATTCTTCTACATTATAGACCCAGATGCAGTTTTCACACACTATACAAAGCCAATTTTGAAGCTGGCAGAATTTACTTAGTGAAGTGTTATTAATCGAATAAGCTATTGTCTAAAATTGTATAGTATATTCTTTATATTAAGTTCTGTTTTGTATGACTGGGAAACACACATCAGACACCAATGATAACCTATTAGTACTGTTAAAGTACTAGTGAAATAATTTTGCACATTATATTAGCAAGAAAGCAATGAACTTAGAGGAGCACATTACAAAACAGTTTTGTAAAAACTGAATTGCATGTTCTTTTCTCCCTTGGATGCTAATGCTAAATGTAAATTTAGTTAATATAGTTTCAATTTCAAGGTATAAAAAATGTTTCTTAATATTTATCACATAAGGGAAGGATTCCATTCATGTTATGGTCCTACTAGTTTTTATCAGTAGATAATAGAAAAATAACTCTGTACTATGTTGCCCATTCTTTTAAACTAGTGAGTCATTTACCATTTCCAATGAAAGATATATTAAACCAGTGTGTAGTGTATGCTTTAATAAAACTAAAAGCTGTGATTAAGCATGCCTCTTTATACTTAATTAAAATTGCATATGGAATTGTATCTGTGGAAAAAAAGTCATATTTTGTGTCTTAGTGTCAAGTAATATATCTTGTTATGTATGCGTGCATGAGCTGAAATGAAATGCACAATGTTCTGCTCTCACCAGACAATGAAACACACCGTGTTGTATTTCACACCATACTTAATTAATATATAAACTATTCCTTGATGGTCCTTTAGATACTGTACTCTATTCTGATCCTCATGACTTCAGTTAGTAGGATTCACTCTGGATTGTATGTTTTCATTATTTCTAACTATAATGCAGCTGATGAGTATAGATACCTGTGTTTGTTTGAAGGTAGTGTTCCTTGAAAGGAAAAGTTACTGACTTTCTTCAATATAACTTCATTTTGTCTTCCTGTGCATTTTAGTCTATATAAAGTGCAAAGTACACAGAGGGAAGACTAAATGAATGGA
This sequence comes from Protopterus annectens, assembly GCF_019279795.1. NCBI lineage: Eukaryota > Metazoa > Chordata > Ceratodontiformes > Protopteridae > Protopterus > Protopterus annectens. The sequence continues at coordinate 474,795,356 of NC_056750.1, forward strand.
TTGCACAGACGTCACTGCATAGCTAATGTAAGAGGGGAAAATAGTAGCTGATACAGAAATAAGGAGACCCCCATCTTCTCTTCATATGCTACCTGCAAGGTAACCTCATGGTCTTCCTGCATGGAGAGGTCTCATTTCAGGAAGGACAGTCAATTGCTGGAAGACAGGAATACAAAGACCAAATATGGACACTTGCTACCCTCTAATGCATTCATTTTCTATACTTTTCTCTTCATGACTAACCAATAGAATAAAATTGTTTCCAGGGGACGGCTGGCAAGTAATACTCATTTACTTGTTTTGTGAAACCATGTCAGACAGCTTTCTCTGTCAGATGCAGTAAATCACTTGTCATCTAAAAGGTAATTTCAGACTGTAAACGGCATGCTTTTTTTACATATGGGAGCAAAGCCTCTGTCTGTTGGCAGAAAGCAACATCTCCCAAGTGTTCAAAAATCTCAGTGAGGCCATAGAAAATGGCTTAGTAAATGAAATACAGAATGGGCTTCTACAATGGCAGCCTCAGGCAACTTAGCCAAAGGAAACAACAATCCTCTTGACATGTCCAACTCTGGGTGAGATGGAATGTCTATAGAAAATATAGGCAAACTACTCATTGCTAAAAAAAATAACCAGCTATGTCTAGCCAAATTAATGTATTTTACAACTATAATTCACTTTTTCATGAGCATCGCAAATACAACTGCAAAATATGTAGTATATATTCTAATCCATGAATTGTTTGCATATGCTATTTCATTTCACTGTTTATTACCTCAGTAAAATAATGCTCAACTTTCTTTATAGCAAATGTCTAGCTCAACATCCACCACATATTCTTCTTTTCAGCCAACACAGCTACTTCAGCTTTATATCATGCTATTTTTACTGAGAATGATATCCCTTTGTTAGATAATAAATTGTCAGTGACAACTTTTTTATATTATAATTTTCTCAGACAGGGTCAGTTAACCAGTGGTGGCAACATCAAAGGATACAAAGAAATGAAGTTTTAAGAGTTTGTCATAATCAATTAGAAAGTATTTTCCTTTGACTTTAATTTACTGTGGCCTGACCTTGATTTCTATAACCACTAGGTTGCATGCTTCCACCCTAAATGTTATCGTTATTACAGATAATTGATTCTTACAGTTTTTTTATGTGAGTTATGGACTTCTGCACATTGCAGTTATTTTTCTCATTAATCTTTTGATCTTTGATGCTTTATGAGGTACATAATTCAGAAGTCAGTGGCAGCACTTCACTCTCTCAATTGTACAGATTTTCACAGAATGTCCAGATTTTTGTCTCATATTTTTGGTCTGTTTTTTTCATAAAATTGTGGTTTTCTGGCGAATTAGTGGCAAATCATTAAAGATTGAAGTTAGAAAATAATGACAGATATTTGAGTTTCAGACTTCAAGCCCTTCAGAAAGTTCATGCTAATGCAAAACATGTAATTCTATCAACTTTCTAAGTTTGTAAGAGCAATATTTAAAAACTGTCATTATTTTGGGCCTTTGTCCCACTTTTATTTATGGCTTTGTAATGATTTCTTGCTCTATGAGATTTAGAAGTATGGTGAAGCTCTTGCATTCAAAAATCTTCATGAGGATGTGTCTTCCCAAATCAGAGATGATTACTGGAATGTATACATTCTGTATATTTAGGACATCAGCCTAAAAGCTTATGAATTGAAAAAGAGAGGAGGCAAGGGTGCTTCATCACAGCTACTTCTGACTTCTTACTCATATCCTTTACCTAGTTAACAGACAATCACAAATCAATATTTTCTGATGTCTCTACTCACTTTGCTGCAGAAAGAGCAGACAGAATGGGGATAACACCCCACCATTTGTCAAACTATGCTAGTACTGGAGTTGAACCTTGTAACAGACTTTCAGAACCTGTTAGTTATGTCATCTAAGGAAGCAATTTCAGAGCAGATCTTATACCATCACTCCAGTTACTCAGCCTTAATTTTAATGGGCTAAGCAGCCCAGTAAATATAAACAGATTTAGACTTTTCTTATTGGTCATATTCCTGAACTCTATGTAGCGACAGTGTTGCTAAGTCCCTTTTCAGCATACGGTGTGCCAAATTATCAAGGAATTGATATGTCTGTATGTCCTCGTCCTCACCTTTACCAAAAAAGAGACAGTGGGGGTAGTCATTTTATATAGACAAGGATTTAGTCTTTAACATATCGTATGCTCCATTACTAATGCCAGTGGATCCTCAGTGGAAATTGCGACAAGGTTTAATGGGACCTTTTAAATATATGACCTGTATACCATTACCTAGCCGTGGGGACCAAGGATATCAGTGGGACACTGAATCTTGCATGGAATCAGACAATACATGATGCCATTCTGAAGGATGTGAATTTTGACCCCCCCTCCCATTCCAGGAAAAGAAATTGTGCTGTGGTTAGACTGGTGGATAGGACTATGAAATAGCCTCTCTCTTTGGCTCCTGGTACTCATGACTATGAAGAAAATGGACTATTCACATAGTTTCATGATCATAGGATGCATATTCATAATAATTTGGGGTTGGAGGATGTTCTAATGGTTAAGGTGTTTACCTCACAGGCACAAAGTAATGGGTATGGTTATTACCTTTAAAAGGGAAATTGGCTAGGTTTAGAATGGCCCACAAGGGCAGTTAACCTAGTCCTTAGCTATGACCGTATGGAAAAGATACGTTTTCCATTCTCTCTCTTTTCTTCCTAGTCCTTACCTTTTATTAGAAACATTTTGAATTGTTCTTTGGTAATTTACCCCCTTAGCGCAAGTACCCTGAAACCTTGGCATCTACTGCCTCACTGTATCAGACAGACAACTTCCTTGAAATATGGAGTGGTTCAACCGCCAAGTTCTTAGACACCCATGACAATCCTCAGTTTAATTTCTGGGATGTTATAATCGCTTCTTGTGTGACAGTCTGCGGTCCTGAGCTAATATTCTTTGGAGCACTTAGCACATGTAGCTTGTATGCTTCCAGCAAGATTACAATGACTCCTCCAAGGACTTGCTCAGATATAGTCAAAAAGCACTGAGGTGGACAGGAAGGATGTTCGATGTAAGATACAAAACATTATTAATTACCAATGTCATTAAACAAATGTATTATGGATAACAATGAGATGTCCTCTTGCACTTATAAAACTTTAGTTGTAAGACACAAAAAGTGAAATCATCAACTAGATTTTGTCATCATTATTAATCATTTCTATAGCAAAGGAGCAAGTATCTGAAAGTCACAGGAAATCTTTACAAATTATTATCAAAAAAACTTAAAGGTCTCTGTAAAACAGAAGAGTCACCTCACTATTTGGAAGCCTCTCTGTCAATCTTAGAGATTTTCAATAACCTTAATCTCAGAATTACCCAGTAGGAGAGGAAATCAAGACCGGTAAGCTCCTATATCTTACTTACTGTCCAGATTTGAAAAGTGAAACTTTCAAAATGTCTAGGTCAAGATGCTCTCACAAGAAAGCTTTACAAGCCTGTATTCACTTACACAGTCAAGATGAGTTCCATCTCATGGCAACAGGTCGTTTTGCTACTCTTACCAAAATCAAGAAAAGACAACCCTCTCTTTCCATTTATTATCTTGTTTGTTCATAGGATCATAGGAAGTTACTAGGCTATTGTCCCTGAGGCCCTTGCAAGCCTAGACAAGAATTTAGCCCTTGTTCCAACAAGTCAGCACCTGATGCCCCTGTCCAGCAGGGACACAAGTGGAATCCCAGTGGTGTGTTTTCTGTTCCCCATCCAGTTATCCAGGTTGTGCTTAAAAAGGGTTAATGAGGTGCTCTGCTTGACATGGAGGGGGAGTCTATTCCACAGAAGGGGAGTCTCTGGGACACACATCTGTCCCATCAACAAGTCCTACTGATGTCACAGACTAAGATGAGGTTGTGAGTGCAGGTTACTCGAGTGGAGCTTGACTTGTAGGAATGCAGCAGTCCCATCAAGGCGGGTCTGAGATTACTTTGTATGCCAGACACAGGTCACCTCAGAGCAGTTTTTAGGAGACTGAGTAGAAGGACCAGGGTCTTTAGCCCATCTGTGTAGGGTAGATGTTTGCGGCCTTGGATTCTCCTGGTGAGGAACCTCTGTGGTCTCTCCAGCTGCTGCATGTGCTTTGTTTGGTACATGCCGAAAGGGGTACTGTACTCAATAATGGGTCATATAAGGGAAGAACACAGGGATGTTATGACCACCTTGTCCCTGGATGAGATACCCTTACTAATGAGGTAGGCCATGTAGAAAGCTTTCCATACAATAGAGGCAATATGGTGGTCAAAAGTCAGTTTGCTATCAACCTGGGTGCCCACGTCCTTCACAACTGATTGCGTGGTTAGAACCTTGCTATTAATATGATCATTTGTGGGGACATCACTCTCTCCAAAGGGGATTATGATGCATTTTTTGGCATTCAGTTTGAGGCCATGTTTCTGGTACCATTAATATGTTTGTGTGAGACCCTTTTGGAGGATGTCCATATCACTAGGGAAACTGATGACAGCACCCAGCTTGCAGTCTTCTGCAAACTTGGTTAGCCATAGCCCACTTGTTTTGGCCTGCACCACATAAAAGTATATCTCAAACAACAAAGGCCGCAAGACTGATCCCTGGGGTAAATGCTCTTTACGCATCTACTGGTTGAGGTGGCTTCCCCTATTTTGACTAGTGGGTTCTATCAGTAAGCCAGTTTGCTACTCATCTGGTAACATATGAATTGATGCCTAGTTGAGAGAGTTTATCCATAATATCAACATTTATCAATAGTATCGAAGGGTTTAGCTGGGTGAAGGTAGGCGGTGTGCACCGTCTTCCCATTGTCCAAGGCTTTGGTGACTGTCTCAAAGAAGTCAATCAAATTTAAGAGGCAATAACCTCCCCTTGATGAAAACAAACTGTGTGGAATCAAATGTTTGGAGGTTGCCAATGTCCTTGTTATTGAGGTCTATGATAATCCACTCCATGGCTTTGCAGATCAGGCTAGCTAGGCTGATGGGTCTATAATTTCCTGGCTCGGTGGACACTCCACCTTTGTGCAAAGGGATGACAGTGGCTATCCTCCACTTGGCTGGGATGAAGCCAGTACTCAGGCTTTGGTTGAACAGGGTGCCTAATGGTGCTGAAAGTTCCTGTCTGAGTTCATGTAGGATGCAGCCTGGGATGTTATCTGGTCCCATGGAGGCTGTGTTTTTTGCCTTTGAGAAGGCAGTGATGACTTTCTCCCTAGAAATAAGGTGAAGGGGGCAGGTGATTAGAATGTCTTGATTTATTGATGGGGAGGAGAGGGGTGAAATTTTCACTGAACTTGTCTGCTAGCAGGTTGGCTATATATATATGGCATTTGTGTATGTGGTGTCCTAGACTGCCAGTTCTGAGCAGATTTGGGTGCTTCCCATGAAATTGCAGACATATGCAAAGAAAGCCTTGTGACTGTCTTTAGTATATGTGGTTAGTTTGGACTCGAAGTTTGCTTTGGAGGATTTCACTAGTGCTCTTATTTGCTTGTTCAGACTGTGAAGAGATTTCTTCCAATTAGGCACCTGCTACTTTTTGTTCCTGGACAGCAGTTTTTTCCTTTTATTATAGGTTCATAGGTTCATAGGTTTATACTAGGCTATCTGCCCGAGGGCATTTACAAGCCTAGCCCATCGTTTTGTGGCTTACGCCACCCCTTTAGTATGGGGAACTATACCCATTATTTTGCTGTGCCTCTGTCGAGCAGTGACACTGAGGTAATCCCTGGGGTATATCTGCGATCTCCCATCCATTGGTCAAGATTTCTCTTGAACAAGGCCAGCTGCTCTGCCTCACATGTACGGGATTTTGTTCCACAGCATAGGAGTCTTTGGGTAATGAATCTATCCCTCCAGCACGTCCTATTAATGAGGTTTAAGTCTCCGCCCTTGTGGCTCTGATGGATCTAGATTTTTGAGGTGAAGCATATTCATCAAATCTGGGTTTGACATGGCCTTGTATGTTAGGCAAAGGTCACCTCTGAGCAAGACTGAATAGAGCTGGAGTTCTTTCAGTCGGGCAGCATAGGACAGATTTTTGAGACCCTTTATCCTTTTGGTGAGGAACTTTTGTGGCCTCTCCAGCTGCTGCAGGTGTCGGGTCAGATACATCCCAAATGGGGCATTGTACTCAATCATTGGTCTGATGAGTGATGAGTAAAGGGAGACTATGACCTCCCTTGATCTAGATGAGAATCCCTTCATGATAAGGTGGGCAATGTAGAAAGTCTTCCTAACTACTTTAGCTACATGGGTGTCGAATGACAGACTACTATCAACCTGGGTCCCCAGGTCCCTGATAACTTCTTCTGTGCTCAGTGGATTGCCACCTATTTGGTAGCTAGGGGTAACCTTGTTTTTCCCAAAGGGTATGACTATGCATTTTTGGCATTTAACTTCTGGCCCTGGTTCTGGCAACAGTTATCCGTTTCTGTGAGACCCTTCTGTAGGATATCTGTGTTAGGTGTGTTTTCTTCTATGGCCCAGTTTGCAGTCATCTGCAAACTTTGTCAGCCATAACCCTCCTGTGTTTGCTTGTACTTCGGAAAAGTAGATGCCAAACAAGAGTGGGCCCAGCACTGAGCCCTGTGGGACACCACTTGTGACAGGTTTTGAGTCTGACATGGCGCCAGCAACTCTGACCCTGTGGGTTCTGTCACTCAGCCAGTTTGCAACCCATCTTGTGATGTATGGGTTAACATTTAAGCTGATGAGTTTTTCAATGATACCCGAGTGGGGTATTGTATCGAAGGCCTTAGCCAGATCGAGGTAGGCTGTATGGACTGCCTTTCCAATGGCTTTGGTGACTGTTTGAAGAAGTCAACCAAGTTTAAAAGGCATGATCTGCCTTTGACAAAGCCAAACTGGGTTGGATCCAAAGTCTGCAAATTCCCTATGTCTTTATTTATGAGGTCCATTATGATCCTCTCCATGGCTTTGCAGATAAGGCTTGTCAGGCTAATGGGCGGTAATTTCCAGGGTCGGTGGAGGCACCGCCTTTGTGAAGTGGGACCACAGTTGCAGTGCGCCACTCCTGATCCAGAGGTAAGACTTTGATTAAACAGCTGTCCTAGCTGTGGGTTTAATTCCTCATTGAGTTCGTGGAGCACACAGCCGGGGACACCATCAGGTCCCATGGATGCTGTGTTTTTGCTTTGGAGAGAGCAGTTCTCACTTGGGCGCTGGAGATGTTTGTGGGCTGCAATCGTTTGGTATAGATATCTCTCCTTTTGGGGGAGGGAGAAGTTTGCACTGAACCTGTCAGCCAGTATGTTGGCAATGTCTGTAGGATCAGTAATCTTCACATCATTTTGAACTAGTTCTGAGCATATCTGGGAGTTTCCTCCTAGGTGTCTAACATAGCTAAAGAAGGCCTTATGATTGTCTTTTGAGTCTTTAGCTATTTTTCTCTCAAATTTGCTTTGGATGATTTTATGAGAGCTCTTAGTTTTTACTTATAGTGATCAAGGGTGTCTTACCTTTTAAGGATTTTGCTGTATCTTGTAGTAGCTTCCTCCTTTTATTGTAGAGTTTGTTTATGGCTGGGGTCCACCAGACTGGACGCTTGCCTTTGGTACTAAGAGTCTTTGTTTTGTTTGGGATTGCCTTATCCATGCAGTCCTGCAGGTGCTGGTAGAAGGCGTCTGTAAGTGATTCAGCGGCTTGAGTACTGTTTTCCACCAGCTCGGGGCCTTAAAGGAGACCACACTAGTCTTTAGAAGTGTGAAGTCGGCTTTTGAGAAGTTCTTTACTGTGGTCTTTTTATTTCAGGTGGGGTGGGATGAGGACCTCCAGCGAGATTAGTTTGTGATCTGATCTCACCAGTGAGGGTATACTTCCGGTGTTGAACATTGTGCTCCCATGTTCGTGATGATGAGATCAAGTATGTTATCTCCTCTTGTGGGGATGGTGACTAGTTGTTCTATGGCATTTGAGTTTATGAATTCCAGGAACTTTTGGGCTAGGGTGTTTGGGCTTGAGTAGTGTTCCCAGTCTATATTAGTGTAATTGAAGTCACCTAGTATGATGGTGTTTGGTGATACATTTATCCCCTCTAGTGTTTTCAGGAAGGCCATGTGAGGTTCCTGAGTTTGTGAGGGTGGCCTGTAACATGCTACAATTTGCAGAGCAGTCTTGCCTATGGTTAATTGCACCTGGATGGTCTCCGATGCATCGTGCGTTGCCACCAGTCTTATTATAGAGTTTATTTATTGCAGATGTCCATCAGACATGTTTACTCATCCTTGAGGAGGATGATTTTGTCCTGACGGGTATTCTTGATTCCATGCAGCTATATAAGTGCTTGTATCATACTTTGGCCGTATTTTTGGACATAAGTGCCAGCTCCTATGGAGAGGGAGGGAGCTGTGAATCTGTTTTATACCTTCACTCAGTAAGTTGTAATCAGCTTTTGAGAAGTTTTTTTGTTTAACCCTATCTACGGGGTGGTTGGGGGATATGGTGACTTCAACAGTGACCGCTTTGTGGTCGGATCTTACCAGGGAGGATGCCTGTTCTTAAAGTTTATTTCACAGTCTCATACACATTACATTTCTAACCTAATGGATGAAATAATTACAAGCTCAGTAAATCACAAGTCAAAACAGAAAGATGCACTTTGTCTCTTGCATGGCTTAAATTAGGCTATTAGACTAGTATTATAATACTGTCATCGATATGGTAGCAACACTGAAACGATGTTCCATAGAAAGCAGAGCAAGAATGCAATTTACTTTTAATTGCAATACTTGCAACGTTACTGCTAGTGCATGTCACTCCAGCTGGTGTTTAAGTAAGGCTGTGGCAAAGGAAATGAAGAAGTAATTCACTTCATTTAATACAGCCTAGTCATGTTCACATGTCTGTCAAAAAGACCTTACATGGAGTTATTGCTTTCAGCAACTGTTTTTCTTGTTGGTCTCTTTCAATGGTTTTCTGTATTCCAAGCTAAACAGAAAGAATGACAATTTTCCACATAATGGGTGAGGGATATTCAGAGGAATAATTAATAATGAAGAAGTGATATCTTCTGAAATTCAGAAAAAAATGCTATAATTTGGCCTCTTCTGACTTTTTATTTTACAAACAGTTCTGACACTGCCTCCAATGCAAGATAAGAATCTCTGCTCTTAATAATAGACAGGTCTATATTATTTAATCGAAGAGGCATTACAGCGAATGCCTCTTCATTGACACCTATGAACCATGGGAGAAAGAAAATTCACCCCAGGGATCATGTCAGTCATCCTGCTAGGCAAGGGTCCAGGGAAGTAAATAGTGTGGGAAGAAATAGCCAGGGAATTGTTATGGCTAGGCTTGTATAGGCCCTAGGGCTGATAGTCTAGTACCACCCTATGAACCTAATTACCAGAATGGCTAACTCAGCAATTTTTTTTCCTAGGGAAAAAATCAGTGATCCACCCAGAAACCAAACATCACTAAGAACACCCCCTAACTAAATATACCAACTCAGAGATCGCACTACAGCGGCGAAAGGGGAAAATTCACACTGATGGCCAAGTGGTTTTTTTCCCTAGGAAAAAAATCTCTGATTTGGCCATTTGCATAACTGCCGCTTTGCTGTTTAAGGGTTGATGAAGAGGCATTCACTGTAATGCCTCTTCAATTAGATAATATAGACCCTATTAGGCATACACCTCCTCTGCTCAAGTATCTGATGAAGATTCATCTGGGAGATTTTTTTTCATGGCAAATTCATTAACAGGATATGTGTAAGGGATCTCATTGATGACTTTTCAACACATAATCTTACTTGTGGTCTGAATACAAGATGAGTCAGCTATAAGAAGCTAACAAAATACAAATATACATAAAGTCAAGGGTTTTTTTTTTTTAAGAAAAACCCATAAACACCAATTTAAACTTGTGGTTGTCTAGTTCTGTCTGCAACTTCCCCCCTGTTGGCTGAAGTGCTTAAAAACAGATAACAGCATACTTTTGGGCTTGCACCAGTTTATTTCCTTTTTTTGAGGAGCAAAGTGGAGCCATTTTAAGATATCATTTGAACAAGGATTTAATCTTTCACCTGAGTTAATTACATTTGATTTGTACCAAGATAACATAACAGTCACATAAGGAAGAGTTTTATTCTAGGCATCATGAGCTTAGCACAGAAGACAAGCACCAGAATATATAAGTATTTCTGTTTTCCAATGTCGGATAAGATGTATCCAAATAGCTTCTGTATATCATTCAGAAACAAACTGAACAGATTAGCAATAAGCATTGCAAAATACTGAAATCTTGGGCCTTCTGCCTAGATTTAAGTATGTGACTAAATCTCATGTCAGGTTTTCTACCTCTTCAGGAATGAACAGGGATGAATTAATTGAATTCCTGAGCTGATAAGTTGTTGTCCATCTCTGGTAATCAGTAGGACAGTATGATGGATATATCAGGATGGTTTACTTAATAAAACATTCCCAGGCTGCCATGCTTTTTTTTTTACTATCATGCATTATTTTGTCTTTCTTTCTAGTTCTACACTTCCACATGACTTCTATACCATGAAAAACTTTTTTTTTTATTTTTCTTACATTTTACTTTAATCTTATCTGTTGTTGTCTTATATTTCATCATTCTCAACTTTTTATCTTCTGTGATGTCTTGAGTATTTAGGTCTTTGTTACCATTACTTCTGTGGTGTTCCAAACGTTTAGCCTTTCTAGCCACGGGAACAAAACCATAGTTTTAAAAATATGTCTGTTATAAAGCAATTTCAATTGCAAGAACATGCAGTGTCTTTTTGTTTGAGAGAAGGGCATAGAAATAGCTACAGCTTTATCCACATGGAGTTTAACTGTCCCACCTAGAAAATATGAAGAAAAAAGGGACAGAACTTCCTGATGAAACTAGCCTTGTTAAGCAAGCTACAACTCCATAATCAAAGCACTTTAAGGTCACAAGGCACTAAAGCATCCACTTGGAAGTGCTCCTTAAATCGGACTTGAACTATCAAAAAGCTAAGAGAGATAACATCAAATGAGGAGTAACTCTCTACATAGACTACCAAGGTCTTCATCAAGGATTCCAAATTAATCTGTGAAGGAGGACCAGCCTGACATTAAAAATAGGGAAACATTCTCCAATAATATTAAATGACATATTACTTCACCAAGGACCATAGTACATGTAGTTGTGGCATTTTTCCAGAGTATGAAGGTTTAGCCTGTGTCGCTCTTCTTGAAGCTGAAGTTTAACTTCTGAACATGTAATGAAATTGTTAAGCTTCTAATGGTCTGTAGACTGACTGCTTAGTACATACCTATGAACCACAGTTATGGTCTCAATTTCTTTGGTGCACCAATGCATACAGATTCATTTGTGGAGTCTATAGTGAAGGTATATACTAAATTGTCAGCTCTCCTTGTCTCTCCTTTTCCCTCATTTGGTGCCTAGAATGCATTTGGGCAAAACATAAAATGTCTTTTTCCTGTTTCCAAAGCCATCAATATCCTGGTTCTACTGCCATTCTTTCACCTGATTATGCCCTTTTACAGATGCAGGTGTCGAGGACTCACCTAACCCAAATGGCATTGATCTCCCTGGCATCACCCTTCTTACCCAGCTGACACATCAAGGATGGAATTTGATAACATTTTTAATGTGATTTCAACATCAAAATCTCCAACACTGTACATGAAACTGGTTTCCATCATGATGCTATGCATTCTGACTGCCGTGGCCTTTTCAGCATCCACAATTCCCACTTATACAATGCTACTGATGTTTATATATATTAAGTAGATAACAGCACTGCTTAGATTTAGGTTATCACCTGTAAAACTTAAAATCACCTGTATGACAATACCGATCTAAGTTTGCCTATCCCTATGCCTATCTACCTATGTGTCTGGTTTCTGTCTGTCTATATGTATGCATGTTTATGTATCAACCTGTCTGCAATAATTTGCCATCACACTTGCAGTCATGGTCATGTGAATGCCTTAAAAAAACACACTGGAAACAGGTTAACACAGAGATGTACTAAATTTAGTTAAGTCAGTGGATTTGCCAAAAAAAAAAAAAAAAACTGAATAAAGATAGCTACTAGAGGCAACATCTAGCATGACAGTCTTTGTGTCACATCACGAGTGGGAGGGAAGGACTGCATTACTGTTTGGTGGTGTGCTAATAAGTGTAGAGAAGTATTTTTCTCTAGTGACTCTCCTTCCTTCTACACTTAACATCTTAAGGTAGAACCAGTGACAATGAATATTCGCAAATTTGGCACTATAGCAGTTTTACTTGTCATTTGAAATAGACCAAAGCAATATGCCATGTTGGCAAATGTAGGAACAGATGGCTTTAATCTATATAACACCAAAATTCCTGTCTGACTAGAACTGGAATTTTATAGACTATTCATCAGGTCATCTGCTTCCATTCTCTACAACCTGTTTACATAACAGTATTAGTAACACTCTCCTTCCATATAACTACAGTTAATTTCTTCTGTTACAATGCTAGATCTGTTCACAGGACAGATCTCTGGTTTGTGTTGAAACCACCAGCGTCCTATTCTAAATGTAAACTGTCAAAATGCAGAAAATACATGTTTTTTGTGGAGGATTAGTGGACATGCCTGAATACAAAATGTCTGAATCCAGCATTACTGACACTCATACTTTAAGTACTGAAAATTCAGTGTCCATACAATTGGGAAAAAATGCTCTAGTGTTAGCATATGCACAAACAAAGTATTTACTCAAACAGAACCACATAATGACAAACAATAATGCAGACAGACAGACACACACACTCACGCAGACAGAGACACACATACACACACACACCCACACTCACGCAGACAGACAGATAAACAGTCTCATCTGTGAATAATGCACTCCATTAACCACTTTGTAGGGGTCACTACCCCAATACTCTATGTTAATATTCTAATTCTGAGGTCAGCATTGCCATAGAAGAAAGGGCATAGAGATCTGAAGGTTTCTCAGGTATGCAACATATACCATTTGTCAAGTACATAATTCATCCCAGGTTCACATAACTGCCACACACATATCCACATACACAACATGCAAACATTAGACCGTGCATGACATCACTCAAAACAAACTGACATTCAGACATCATGTGCACACTTGTGGACTCATACTTTTTCATATTTCATCTGAAGACTTTGCCTTTTATTATAACTTTCCTCTTTTTTTCAATGATACTCGGCTACTCATAATTACAGGAACGGATGTGCGCTAATTACTACAAGTCTATGAATGTGAGCTCTGACCACAAATTCCAATTTCCATGAAATCTTGTTATTTAACTGTTATGCCCTTTCTTCACTATTGTGTGATCTTGGAGTTAGTATATATAATTAGCAAGTTGTATGTGTTTGCGTAGGGGGGTGACATGGGAGGGAGGTAGTGCAGGGGTGCTTGCCCCTGTGCAAAACATGATCTTTTGATTTGCACATTTCGGAATAATGCCCCAGAGTATGCTCACTTTGCTGCCAATCTTTTAAGACCAATACATTTTTTTTTTGGTATTATATTCATCTTTTTCTCTCACCCTCTCTCTCTTTAATTACATATATATTGTAATATATATACACACTTGTATAAATATATATATATATATATATATATATATATATATATATATGGGAGCCATCACTTTGGCCAAATGTTCAGACTGTCAAACCTACATAATGCCGGCACAAGTAATCAAGGAGTCATAAGATCACATAATGATGATGTTATTCAGTGAGAGGTCACAGAACTGTGAGAATTGAGAATTTGTCCTTTACCAACTACTGAACTAACTTGACATTGGTATATGGTGTTTTTTGTATGATTTTTGTTTTTTGATGTTTTGATAGATCTGTATAGATCAGTGAAATGTGGTATGATATTGTGACTTTCAAGGAAAAGTAGAATGCACACACACACACACACACACACACACACACACACACACACATGTACGTACGTGTATATATATATATATATATATATATATATATATATATATGGGTCTATATGACTTGGTCGACAGTTCATATGGTCAACTGTTCATTTGATTGACAGTTCATTTGATCGACAAGCATTTGCCCCCTTCCCCAATGTTGTGTGACCCTGGAGTTGATATATATATAATCAAATGAACTGACCATATGAACATATATATATATATATATATATATATATATATATATATATATATATATATATATATATATATATATGATGCACTGGATGCAGTTATTAAAAAACACATTGTCATTGGTGTATATATATATATATATATATATATATATATATATATATATATATATGAAAAGGAAACAAAAACACCAGCTCATTTGACTTTTTAATAACGATGTACTGGAAGGATTCTCATGCACAAATAAACAGCCTATTTTGCCCACCAAGTAATGTTTGTTTTTCGGCTTTTCCCAGTTAGGGGTCGCCACAGTGGAACTCCGGCCTGCTAATAATTGGCAGTAGATTTTCACAAATGCCAAGCTGCCGGCTCAATGTCCAACCTTCAACGAAGACACGTCCATTTACGCATGTCTTTCGAACACCCATCCAACCGCGGGGAGGACATGCAGACTCCACACAGAAGGCACTCCCCGCACTTCAGCCGAGAATCAAACGGGAGAACCTCTTGCTGTGAGGCAACAATGCTACCACTGCACCACCGCGGATGTTTGCCCACCAAGTAATGACATGCACTAAAAAAAAAAAAAAACCCAGGGTTGAATGTCTCTTCCAAGTACAGGCTAGCTCTTGCTTACCTATTTGCTCATACTCCAGATAAGGAACTAAATTCCTCTCTTGCTTTGGCAGGATACTTCCATTTGAGCAACAATAATTTGCAATCAGTACCTTACTAGCTAGGTAATACATTCAGGTTTCTGGCTACAGATCTGTGAAATGTTTTCTCATGCGCATTACTTAATACTGCACTTAAATGCACAGTACATATTCTTATATGCAACATCTTTCAGCATCATCCTTCTAAAAAAAAAAATCAATATTTTTGGAAATGATATGATAGACTGCAAGACAATGACAATCCATTAGCATTTTAAATAACTTTTCCAGACTTGCGGGTCACTATGAGCTAGAAGCGTTGCAGTGACAGTACCCATCAGCCCAGCTAGCTGCTAGCTACTCTTTAGCAACTATAGAGATTAATGATCAGTTACCAAGTTAAAATGCCTACCATGAATAATAATTTAAAGAATAGAGTGATGATTTTATTGTCAGACAATCTCTTTCCATAGCTCAGTAACTTCTTTCCTAATTATTCAACTGTCTGCTAAAACAGCAAACAGGGTGTTCCTCAGCTTGAATGTCTAGGGATAGCACTGCTATGAACTCTTCCTCTTACAAGCTAGTATACATATGGTGAATCAGTAATCCCTGACACAGGTTCACAGCATAAGATCCTTTTTACTTCATTAAATACTCAATCTGCCTCAAGAGACCAATGCACCTTGTCAAGAGCTTTTCCTTTTGTGAGATCTATTAAAGGATAGGCAATAGTCACAGACTCAGGCAGAAACATTCTGCAGTACCCAGCTAGTCCACTAAAAACCTTCAAATGTCTTTTAGTGGAGGGTATAAGTCAAGTTTTATGCCCCTCGGTTTTTCCTAGCTGTGATCTTATCTCTTGCTATAGGGCATCCTAAGTACTTGGATTCCAGCACCTCCAAATTGCTTTTCTTAGAATTTACAGTCAGTCCTGCATGTCATGTATTTTAACATAGCCTACACTTTTGGTAAGTGAGCATCCCACTCCACTGAATGAATGACCTAATCATCCAGGTATGCTGCAGCTTATCAAGAGTGAGGCATCAATATCTTATCCACCAGCATTTGAAAGGCAGCTGGAGCTGCATGTAGGCCAAATGGCAATGCCACATACTGAAGCAGACAGGCAGGGTTTACAAAGGCAGCTTTGTCTTTGGTAGACAAGGTAAGTAGCATTTGCAAGTATGTCTTTAACAAACCTTGTGTTGGAATTTGTGAGTATGTCTTTAACAAACCTTGTGTTGGAATTTATGAATATATCTTTATCAAACCTTGTGTTGGAATTTGTGAGTATATCTAACAAACCTTGTGTTGGAATTTGTGAGTATGTCTTTAACAAACCTTGTGTTGGAATTTAACCTTGTGTTGGAATTTGTGAGTATATCTAACAAACCTTGTGTTGGAATTTGTGAGTATGTCTTTAACAAACCTTGTGTTGGAATTTGTGAGTATGTCTAACAAACCTTGTGTTGGAATTTGTGAGTATGTCTTTAACAAACCTTGTTTTGGAATTTGTGAGTATGTCTAACAAACCTTGTGTTGGAATTTGTGAGTATGTCTTTAACAAACCTTGTGTTGGAATTTGTGAGTATGTCTAACAAACCTTGTGTTGGAATTTGTGAGTATGTCTTTAACAAACCTTGTGTTGGAATTTGTGAGTATGTCTAACAAACCTTGTGTTGGAATTTGTGAGGATGTCTTTAACAAACCTTGTGCTGTCCAGTATCAGGGATTTCTTAAGTCCTCTCAAATCTTCATTTCTGAGAATGTGGCAGCTGTTAAACTTTGAAATGCTATTCAGTTCATAAATACATAATATAATACTTTCATCAGGTTTTATTCACTAAATTTACTGGGTTACTCCTTTCACTTTGTTGCTGTTGTGTTATACATCAAACAAATGATTTCAACTTCTTTGACACAGATAAAAATGCAATACTAATATCAGCTTAATGTTTAACCTTGCAACAGAAATTCTTTAGATCCATGGCCATTCCAAGGATGGCAGGCAACCTATGGAAATTCGGCACAGTTTGCAGAAACTGCTACTCTGTAAAGGAAAATAACATTTTCCAGGTAAAATGCCAACTGTTCTTTATAGCAGCCAAAATCTGCTGCACCTCTCATTGCCTCTCTGTTTTACATATCTAGCAATAATAATTGCTGCGGTCTGAAGGTACATCTTTTTTTCTTATTCTTTTTTGTACAGTGTAAAGGGTTCGCTTTTATTAAAACAGACTTTTCAATGTTATTGGTAAGCCATGATTAAGATAATAGGATATGGACATAAACACGTTGGGAATCTGTTACACTATCAGACAGTCTGCTTATTCATTTTTATAGTACTAAATGTGTAATGTGACACAAGGCAAGTCTGTCTGCATCCTTTGCTTCAGGGCTACCAGTTTTAATTTGCAAGTGTGCAAAAAAAAAAAAAAAAAAGAATGAATGAATGAATGAATAAAATCAATCTCTCTCTCGTTTGTTTTCATCTAGGCATTACCAGACACTTTAAGCAAGCAACATATCCAAATTCGAGAAACAAATCTATATCAAAAAGTTTTGAAAAAGGATTGTATGCCACAGTTCTTCATGTCTGGCTATCACAATACAAAAGACACATTAATTTTAGAACCCTTAATAAAAATTAAACCTTAGTAAATCTTTATCTCAGAGATACAGTAAAATGTATAGATATATTTGTATTTAATTATACACTACAATACTGTATGTAGAGATGTAATTATGAATCACTCAGGCAGGTTTTAAAGATAAAATATAAACTACAAAATACATAAAGTGTCCGTTGCAATGTCCCTTATCACACTTCACTTTATAACAGTACAAAAAAGTTGTAAAGTTGCCAATCTGCTCTTATCAATGTATCAGCAAAATATGAATCATACAAAAGCTCACAGAAATTTGTAACATGTTGGTTAATCAAGACATTGTATCATTATCACAGACAACAAGATCTTTAGACCAAGTCGACTTGTTATTTCCATTGTTTGTCAGTCAACTATCTTCCATTTGAAACAGCTCAAAATCATGTGTGTGTTTACAAGAATAGAAATCACACTCTTTTTACAGACAGCCTAAACTGTGTCCTATTGCTAAATAGAAGACTTCATTTCAAAAATGACCTGTTAAAATACAAGGATGAAATATCACTTCACAGCAATTACTTATATTTACTTAGTTATTTAACACTTACTAACTGGGTAAGTGAACCGTCCAAGGACCCTTTTCAGCTACAACCTTCACCATATACAAAGTACAGGCAATAAAATAAGCACATTAAACAAGGTATAAAAAAACAGAAGTTGTGAATGTTTTGAAATATACAGACAATTATGATAAACAGGAGCTGGAGATGATTTACACACACACACACACACACACACACACACACACACACACATATATATATATATATATATATATATATATATATATATATATATATATATATATATATACTTACTATTAAAATGAAGAAGGATGGTTCTGCAAACACGGGAATATCGAATGCCAGATGACTGATTCCCTTAATGCTGACCATCATGTCTGCAGGTGTCTGTTGCAGTGAATGCTACTGTGTGCATTCACTTAGAAGTGGTTGATGTTACGACTGCAGATCATGGTACAGTGCGGAATAGGAAATTTACCCTTTTCCTCACTGTAGTGAGATTTCAGAGTTGCAATATAGAAGATACAGGGGGTGTGAGGGTGCAGCTCCCTACAGAGGGGTGCAGGGGGCTTGTCCCCCCTGCAAAAACAACATTAGAGCACCATGCAGTACTGAACTGGTATGTTAGTACTGCTGAAAAGGTGGGAGGTAACTGGAAAGGAAGGTAAGTGGAGACTTTGCGGTATTGTTTAAAATCATTTTGGGTTCGAAATCTTCGCAGTCGTTTCAAATCCATGTCTTTTTTGACATAATGACTTCATTAATATTCTGCACATCACTGATGTCAGCCACCGATGTGATAGCTTTGCGTTTTGCACTTTGCTGTTTTGATAGTAAACTATATATATATATATATATATATATATATATATATATATATATATATATATATATATATATATAAAAAATATAAACAAGGAGGAAAAAAACTGCAATTCTAGTTCATAGGTAGATAGAGCATTTGATAAACAATTTATTAAGGAGACACAAAGCTTGGGTGGCAGCAGCAGGTTTTCTCTCTACATTTATTAAGGAGAGCTGGGCAGTATTTTTCATGCATAAGTTTGAAGGTGAGTGTGTTGAAGGGAGGAACAAGCAAATAAGAGGAATTAGTAGAATTTACCTCTACTAAGTGTGGAACAGAGATGATAATTGCTATTGGAGAAGTGAATAAATCTAAGTATTTGGTTTTCAGCCATATGAGGAATGCTAGTTAGAATATAAGTTCATGCTCTAGCCTAGGTTTCAACAGTTAGAAGAAGACTGGAGATCTTGCAAGAATTTCTTGGTTGAGCAAGTACTTTAGGAATTTGAGTCTTCATGCCATTGTGAACGGTTAGTTGCTGGTCAAAGAGTGGCTCAAAGTGCCTTAAAAGAGTACTTTATGTTTCAGTTATAAAGACGCTGTGGGCCCGATTCCAAAAGACTTGCTGTCAGTGCAAATGACCACTTAACTGAGAGCAGATCTTTTGGAATCTGCCCCCCCAGTGTTAGTCTATTTACAAAAAGGCCTTACACTAAAGTAATATACTTACTCTGAAAGCAAGTTTTTTAGAATCAGGGGAAACTTCTGCTGAGAGCAACTATTTTGGAATCTGGACCCAATGTCTCTGTTAGGACTTACACTGAGTGCTGCACAGCATTACTGATCTTGTCTAAGTGTTCTCAGTGAATTAATTGTTGTAGATTACAGATGAAAAAAAGGTCATTTTGCAGTGACATGAGCCTTTTTTTGTTTGTTTGTTTTTCTTGTTTCTGGAAAGAGCAATTCTATCAGTGTATAGGATACAGTTGTTGTGTGGGAGGTACCAGGCCTGATCATTAATGAAAAAAGAAAGTAAAAGACAACCTAAACAGAATCTTAAGGGACTCCTTTGCTGATTTTATCCAAAATAAAATAATTACTATGTCCATGTAATGAGTTGGTGTAGGCATAACAGTTAAGGCATTTGCCAATCACACACTAGGTATAAAGTTTGATTCTTACCTTTGAGGAAAATTGGCTAGACTTAACATGGCTCAAAGGGGCAGTTAGCCTATTATTCACCTATGAACCCATCAGAAGGTGTATATAAGGAGAGTGCTTTTAGGTTATTGTATTAGATCACGGCCTGTAGAATTTTAGCTTGTTCCCTATTTGACCATATTTTCTTCGTGAATGAACAGATGGCTGCGATGATACAGTAACTAGGGTAAAACAAATATTGCCTACTATTGAGGATATGTTATTTTCTTACATATTTGCAGATCTGTTTGAAAATTATTTTTCCCACAATTTTGATGGGGAACAGATTTTGGAAGTGGATTAATGGTCACTGACTGTAGAGGTATTGGGGACTTTAGATACAGGGGGGGGCATAAGCATGTTTGAAGCCATACTGTAGCATTTCAGTTGACAGTGTTAAAGTGCCCAGATTTAAAAATATTTGTATAAATAGTATGGATGGAGGACTGATAGTTGCATTTGATTATGCCCAGAAATTTATTAACTTCTTTGTGAGTAATGACTTTGAAGAGAGAGAGAGGATAGTCCAATATCTTGTGCAAAGCGGGGCACATCCTGGGGACTTTGATGTAAGCATTACAGTTGCCCAAGTAAAACGTGCTAAATTTCCAGTTAGATTAGGACTTGTTTATGCATTTTATGACTTGTCTAATCTTGTCAGCAGTCCAGAGACAATGTGTAATGGACTTTAAGTTTTTCAGGGTTTAAAGCCAGTCTTGGATTTGAAGCAAGACATTGTAAACAGCTGAGATGGTCAGAAGAGTTGAGAAAGGTAAACCAGTCAATATTAATGAGATCAACAAGAAAGGTGTCCACAGAATAGCACATGCACTTAAAACAAACATCATTAGCCCCCCTAAGAATCAAAAGGATAAAAAATAATACTGTCCCCTTGCTAACCAAAGAGACCAGACAAATAATGCATTAAAGGGACAAAACCTGGAAGCTCTTCCAAAACAACAAATTCCTTAAAACCCTTCTACTATACAAACAACTTCACAACCTCGCAAAAAACAGATCTCTAAAGACAAGAAAACCTACTATTTGAAACTCCAATCCTATAGTAACCCAAACCCCAAATAATTCTGGAAATCCATAAATTCACTCCTCAATCCAGGCTCCAATAGTAACCCATGCCCTGATCCAAACTTATCCAACCTCGAACTAAGTTCCAAGTTTAATTCCTTTTTTATAGATACTATTGCTGAACTGACCAAGACTTTCCCCAACCATCATCCTCCTGCACCACCCTCCTCTATTTATTTATTTATTTATTTATTTATTTATTTATTGACATTTGTTAACCGGGTTTGTCCAACTGGGCTTGTAGCCCATTTTCAGTGGAGACCCGAGGAGAAAAGCTCCAGTAATACATTTTAAAACAAATACAATTTTAAACAATATTGATATAATAGCAGTTATATCAAAACGATTCACATATGTTGGGATACATACATAAAGTTAAAGTTGCATTAAAAATAAGCTAAATAACAATTTTACATTGATATAGTTCAATAAGTCAACAATGAACATTTTGTGTTTGTATAAAATTGTGCAAATGCATAGTAGACACATTGGAGAGAGAGGTGTAATGAGGTACTAAGTATGGTCCTTTTGAGGGTACATAAAGGGAAGGAAGACTAGGTAGGGTTATGGCAAGGACAGGTTCTGGAATTGAGAAAATAAGCTTTTAGTTCATTTTAAAGTGTGAGGTGTGGGAGATTGAATGTAAGTCGAGGGGAAGTTTGTTCCAAGCATGGTCAAGGGAGTGTTTGTAGAGTAGTTTGCCTACCGACCTTTTTGGTCCTCTATTTGCAAACCCTCAAGCAACTCTCTACCAATGTTTGAACTCAAACCTGTCTCTACTTAACTCATACAAACTCTCCTTTCCAAACCCAAACCTTGCTCCATCACACCTGATAATATTCCCTCCTCCTTCTTCTTCCTAAAATGTGCTGCAGACAGCATAGCTTTGCCAATCAGTATCTTAGTAAATAGATCCATAAAGGAAGCATATGTTCCCAAACTCTGGCACTCAGCCTACATTCTTCCTCTCCACAAAGGTGGCAGAAATACCAACATCTCTAACTTCCGGCCAATAGCTCTGCTTTCTCCTATTTCCAAAATGTTAGAAACATGTATCCACCTCCAACTCATGCCTTTTCTCACCCAAAACCAACTTCTCACATCAACCCAACATGGCTTCTGCCCTGGTCACAGCACTATAACTGCACTACTCTCCTTTCTAGAAACTGTAAACCAAGCCTGAGACTCCGGACACTTAGTTTCCACCATACTCCTTGACCTTTCCAAAGCTTTTGATACAGTTTCCCACAAACATCTTATCCATCTTCTTTCAAATCTTCATCTCTCAATAAATACCCTATCCTAGTTCTCCAGTTACCCATCTGACAGATCTCAGGCAGTCAAATGGAACAACTCCGCCTCCTCCTTTCGTCCCACCCCAACTGGTGTACCACAAGGGTCCATCCTTGGTCCCATGCTTTTTAACATCTTTATCAATAACTTTCACTCTGCTATACCACATGCTAAAGTTATTCAATATGCAGATGACTCTACATTAGTCTGCTCGGCCTCAAACCTCTCTGAACTTCTAACAAAAACCCAAACTGCCTTTTCATCCACTGAACACTGGATGCACCAAAACCACCTTTCTTTAAATGCCAACAAATCCAAAATTCTACTTTTCCCTCCCTCCAAGGCTTTCCACTATGACAAAAATGCATTCAAAGTCCTTAGCCAAATTAACTCACCCACAGAAGTGGTTCCCTTTGCTAAACTTCTAGGAATTACTATTGACGAACACCTAAAATTTGACATCCATGTACAACAGAATATAAAAAAAAATCCCCATCAAAAGCTAGGTATGCTATACAGAAACAATCTATTTATTTCCAATTCCACCAGGCAAACCCTGGCTTCTACTTACCTTCTCCCTTCCCTACTATATGGAGCTCCACTTCTTTCACACCTGACCTCTACACCATCTCTTCTAAGCTGGAAAGCTGCTATAATAAGATCTCTAAATTTGCCACTAAATCTAAAAACTCTACACACAATTGCCTCACCCTTCACTCTCTAAATTGGCTAGAACTCCCCAACTATCTTGGCTTCCTCCAACTGACCACAGCACATAGACTTATATTTTACCTAAATAAATGCCCTGCACTAACAGACATCCTTCCCCCATACACCCCTAACAGACCCCTCAGATCTGAACATCAAAATCTAATTACCATCTACAAACGTAATTGACCTGCTGGCCAACATCTCCTATCCTTCTCACTAGGCAAACAATGGAATTCTCTCCCTTCTTCTCTAAGGGCTACATCAAATACTGATAACTTCAAAACCCAACTATTCAACTACCTACAAAACCCAGCTATTCAACTACCTAGCCTCTAAATGGAAATGCCCCTGCTTTCACCCTACCTAAAATACTCCATAACTGCACCACACATTCTCTCCTTGACTTTGGCTATCTCTCTTTACAATCCTAGAATGGATTCCAACCCTCTACAACTTCATCCTCCTTGTAAATATTGTAAATAGAAAGTCTGGTGAATCCCAATGAAGGGCACAAATAACTCCTTTTCACTTATCTTCCTTACTACATATAAGACTCCCCAATTTTGTAAATATTTCTGCTTCTTCATAATAATTTTTTCTCCACGGTGTTCTGAGCATCATATACTGTTTAGTTAATTATGCCTAGATTGTATGTCAATTGTAAACTGCCTCATTCACTGTAAACTGTAAAACTGTACCATATTTTGAAACCTTCTTGACTTGTAATAATATAACTTTCCTTATGTTTTATGGAGCTTTTCTCTCTGGGCCTCCACTGAAAACGGGCACACCTGAGCCCAGTGGACTTCCCCGTTAACCAAACTGAAATAAAATAAATAAATAAATTGCCATGGATACATACCATACATTCTTTAAAATACTTAAGACAGGGTGCAGTTCTAAAGAAAACTGTCAATGTCCATACATTTATGTAACAGGCAAGCAGCTGCTTTACAAAGATAAGGGTTCATGGGAACTGTCTTTTATGATGCCAGTAGTACTTACATTGTCAGGCTAGGTTTAAAACACTGGAGGTTATCTGATAGCAAATGATGTGAGTGCATACCTACATTTTTTCAACAACTTCCTTTCCCTTGGGGATCTTTCTAGTTTTAAACTAAACACATGTAACACAAATGTAATAACTATCACTAAGCATATGGTACATAGTACTGCATATCTCTCTCTTTCTCTGAGTTTGAGTATAGCAAAAACAGTACCTTGTCCCAGGGCAAGGGTCATACATTTCTCAAAATGACCAAAGGACTATGATGGTAAAAGGCATTTCGAAGACTGAGTCATCATAGGAGCTTCACGTATCAAAAACACCTACTTTTATCCCCCTTTAAGAGCAATGCATGCAATGGTATAACACATCTTTCCTTCTCCCATGGTTCTCTTGGTAGAGGTGTTACTTCCTATGTCTTCTGGACACTTTACTATAGTATAGGCCTAAGTGATACAAGTGAATACTTCCCTTAGACTCTCACCCACGACTTCTGTGCCTGAATCCAAGTTATTACCATCTTCAGTAAATGACTTGTCTCAGTCCCATGGGGCTGCCTCATACCACCAGTTTGAAAACACTGCAAGAAGGGCATTATTTCAACAACTAAAAGTGTAGAATATACGAATACTCAGTTAAAAACCCTTTCATACTGTAGATTATCACTGTGCTTAGAACTCTAACTTAAGGCATGCAGAGAAACTTAAATAAAATTTCTACTGATAGCACTCTACATAAAATGTAAATCAGTTACAGGTGCATGTCACTCTGAAATCCAAAGACTGTGCCATGCATCAGACTGCACAGTCTGGCCCTCTTACATAGGTCTCCGTATCGCAATTGCAAACTTCAAGATTTTGGATGGGACATGAATTAGAATAAATCAGTCAATAAATAAACTGAAAAACTGAATCCTTTTGTTTTCATCAATAGTGAAGCCCACTTTACTCCTTTACTTAATGCAATCCTCTTTGAAGCTGCTGGCCCACAGGAGTGGGGTCATTTCCATGGCAGTTACTTCATTCAAAAACAGTGAAGTTGTGCCCTTACTGATGGACAGTTACGTGTCCATTATACACAGTATATAGTACCTGCCTTTAAGCAGTTTTACTTTGAAATTCTGATCATTTCTCAAATTAGACAGTTGGTAGTTCTGTTCCTTTAGTTACCCAAGAAAATAGTGTTCATACTGCTTGTTTAATTCAAAAAAACAGGTGATATAGCAGCTGCAAGGAATTATTAGCATCAGCTGTGCTGTCTTCTTAGTCTGTAAATGGGAATTACACAGCTGTTAGACATGCTCAACTGTGTCTTTATGTACAGAGCCGCTCTAGCCTTTTTTGCATGGAGGTCCAGCTGCCTCTGATCAGTGTCTGATGCTAGCCACAGGGTTGCTCTTGTTAAAGGATATTCCCTTTAGCTTAAATGATTACTACTGCCAAATAGACTGAATATATACTATTCATCAACATAATTTTATCGCCTCAACTTCAAACACAGCAGAAATGCGGAAACTGTTTAAATTAGAATGAAAAATGCAAACATTTACATCATTATGAAAAACGTTTCCTAGAGGCCTGCTCTGCTACACTCTGTCCTGTGGGCATCCAGATCTCTTGGCAAACAAAACAATGCATGCAAGTGAATTCTTTAAATCTACAATGTACTAACTAAAAAGGTTACAAAATGATACTCCAAAATAGCCATGAAGCTAGAGATGGGTTCTAGTTATGTTACCTCTTTTTGTAGTATTTAGAAAGTAACTCATATTTATTTACATCATTCCTATATAAATAATTATATACTGCGGTGGTGGTGCTACGGTAGCGTTGTCGCCTCACAGTAAGACATTGTCCTGTTCAATTCTCAGCTAGAGCATCTTCTGTGTGGAGACATGCGTGAATGGGCGTACCTTCGTTGAAGGTTGTGCGTCAAGGCCGGCAACTCAGCACGTAAAAATCTACCGCCAATTATTAGCGGACCAGAGTTCTGCTGTGGTAACCACTAACCAGGAAAAGCCAAAAGACACGACAACATTCACATATAAATCATTG
Source organism: Protopterus annectens (assembly GCF_019279795.1). Taxonomy (NCBI): domain Eukaryota; kingdom Metazoa; phylum Chordata; order Ceratodontiformes; family Protopteridae; genus Protopterus; species Protopterus annectens. Next base: position 474,821,552 of record NC_056750.1, read on the forward strand.
TTTGATAAGTTAGTCTAGTCAGCTGTATAAATTTAAGTATATGGATTAATTTCTTAAACTTTGTCATTTAGTCTATTTCATCTGTCTAAGACTGCTAAACTGTTTCTAAAGAGGCAACAGTGTTAACTGGACTGTTTATTTAAAATGGTGTTATTGTTCTATTTCATTACGTTGGAAGTAGTGATCGAAAATTAAAATCCATTAGTTTAAGCCTTAACTATGGGATGGCACTCATTCACTGATTCAGTTTTAATGCAGCCATATACATTTGAACTTACTTTCAAACAGGCTGTGACACTGTAGGTAAATGTCAGAAGAAGCTAACCACACACATATTAGTAATATTACATTTATAACGTAGAATTATCGGGAGAAAAAAATTCAAAAAATACTGCAGACTTAAAAAGCCAGAAAATGTGTGCAGCATTTATTAACCTGGCTGTTCAATTAATTGCTTTTCTACTGTGCATTTTACATTTAAATCTTATGATGCATATACAGAGAAGAAACTCTTTCTTCTCAGATTAAGCCAAACTGAACCGATGTGCCAGAGAGTCCAAAAGTAGAATTCCACTCAATGAATTAATGAGTCAGTCAATAAACAGAATGTTAATTAAAGTTTTAAGGAAGCTGCACTGTGGTAGTATCAATTTTACAGTCACATACTGCACGTTTACAGAAATACATTTAAACTTATTCCTGGAGCTACCAGGGTCACCATTCCTGTACTGCATGGTGCCAGCCTCCTTCCATAACATATAGTGTTATCAAAAAACAGTGTTACAAGCACATGTATGCATGTGAAGCTGGGCATATGTGTACTCAGTTCATTGGTGTGATTATGTCAGATTTGGATGAAGTCCTTGTATGACTTTTCTGCATAGGAATAATATTTTGCCTCTCTGTACATACATTTATGTATCTCAAAAATGGCTTAAAATCTTCTCATAAAAAGACTATTTTGAGGATACTTATCTAAATAAAATAATCATTAGATTGTGCTCCAGTCCGTGAAGGCAAAACAACAGCTCCATCTTGAACTGCAATAAAAAGACATTTTTTTAATTTAATTTCACAAAAAACATTTGATATTTTTAGATTTGTTACTCTGCAGAGAACTGACAGCTATATCTTTATTTTAAACTCCCTGTTTGGCAGTTGTTTATTAATTTCAGATGGCCATTTTGGTATTAATTTGAATGTATAGGACAGGGCAGTGGTACAGTGGTTTGCATTGCTGCCTCACAGGAAGAGATTTTCCAGTTCGATTCTCAGCTGGGATGCCTTCTATACAGAGTCTGCATGTCCTCCCTGCATTCGTGTGGGTTTCCTCTGAGTGTTCCGGTTTCCTTCCACATTACAAAGACATGCATCTGGAACATTTCTCCCCAGGCCTCCACTGAAAATTAGCTCATTCCAAGTTGGACTTTCCAAGTAAACAAATGTTAAATAAATAAATAAACTGTACCCACAAATCTCAATCTCTCTATATAGCGTCAAGTTAGTTTTAAACATTTTCAAGAGAAGATACATGTCTGGTTGGGTCTATGTTATATGTTCGAACGCTTAATTGTTCAAACCACTAATGATCGACCATTAGTGATCGAACAATTAAATGTTCGAACATACAAAAAAATTAATATTTACAAAAAAAAAAACAAAATGTAAAGGGTGTAAGCAGGGGGCAGTGTGCTACAGTGTGGAAATGGAAAATTTCCCATTTCCTACACTGTAGAGCAATCTTGGAATTGGTATATTTAACTAGCGGGGGGTGTGGGGGTGCAGGGGGGCTTGCTCCCCTGCTTACACCCTTTATTTTTTTTTTTGTTTAGTTTATTTTTTTTTAGTTTTTTAAAATATTCGAACATTTAAATGTTTGATCACTAAAGATCGATCTTTAGTGATTCGAACATTTAAGCGTTCAAATATTTAACATAGACCTGGCTGGTCATACTTATACAACACACTGCATAACCTGCTTAGAACAAACAAGTGGCGTAATCTGAAATATGACTGTCAGATGCATATTTTATTTATTTGGAGATTTCAGGTATAAGGAAATGCTTTCAACATTATCTTCATACCATGTGTATCAGTGCACAGGAGTTTAAATCTGATGATGAGGGTTTTAAGCACAAATCCAGTTTAAAAATGATTTGCAAGACTCAAAAGCCTCAACCTTTTGGTATACATAACTTTATTCCAGAGTTATTTTTTTCTCACAATAATACTTCCTTACGTGTGTCTAGTTCCCAGAAGGGCATCAGTACCATTATTTTTCTACTTTGACTTGCACTTGTTTCCACAGATCATAAGGTTTCTGTCATATTTCTATTCATGTTAAACATTTTGTTTCTGAAAAGAAATTTGAATCAACAACTATGATATAGGCTAGATAGCATAGCTTCTGCAATCTTCACTGTTGTACATCTATCAATCTAGCTATCTGTCTGCCTATTTATCTATCTATCTATATATCTATCTATCTATCTATTGTGAGAACAGGTCTTTTAATGTCAGTAAAGTACTACAAAGATTTTTCCAACAATTAATTCTTTAGAAAATAATTCTACAATTGCTGTTTATATGAAGACTTTACACTACAACATTATTAAAGCAAAGCAGGAAATACTCTCATTTGTGGGCAGCAAAGTGCTACTTTTACAGGTTCGTAGGCTCATAGGTGTATACTAGGCTAATGACCACTAGGATCCACATAAGTCTAGCTGTGCAAACCAAATGTGAAACAAAAAATTAATTTATACAGGGGGTGATTTACTTGACTGTAAATGTCAATCAGGGACTTTGGCTCCAGACCAGGAGTGGGTTTCTGATTACCCATTCATTGGTCCAAGTTTTGCTTAAATAGGGTTAGGGAAGAACAACTGTCCAGAGAATAGGAATTCTCTGAGAAACATATTTGATGCTCCAGCATATCCTACTTCTGGCTCAAGCAAAACTTAAGGGTTTTGATCTGGTGGTTCTGATGCTGTTTGTTTTTCAGATGTGCAAAAGGTTCATCAAAACTGAGTTCAATGATGCCAGGCAAAGATCCTCCCTCAGAAGTTTGTATGATACCAAGTAAAGACACAGGGCTTTGAGATGATCAGCACAGAACATTGTGTTTACTCCCTTTATCCTTTTTTGTAAGGAACCTTTTTGGATATTCTAGTTGCTGCATGTGTCAGGTCAGGTACCTACTGAAGGGACATTATACTGTATGATGGGTCAGATGAGGGATGAGCACAGTGGTACGATGACCTTCTTTGACCTAGATGCCATGCCCTTACTTATAAGTTAAGCAACATGTTTGTATCTACACGAGTTCCCATATCCCTGACTCGTGCATCAACATTTAATGGTGTTTTACTGATGGTGAAGTTACCAGGGGTAGCTGTCTCCCCAAAAAGTACTATAATGCATTTCTTGATTTTAAGCCAAGGTTTTAGCACCAAGCGTGTGTGTGTGTGTGTGTGTGTGTGTGTGTGTGTGTGTGTGTGTGTGAGACCTTACTGAAGGGCATTCTCATCTTGGAGAGATTCAATGACTGCTCCCAGTTTCCAATTATCTGCCAAATTGGCCATCTAGAAGCCTTTCTACTCTAATAAGTAGATCCCAATGAAGAGTGGGCCCAGAACAGAGCTCTGAGGGACTCCACTGGTGACTCGCCTCTTTGTAGAGGTGACCTCACCAATCCTAACCTCTTGGGTCCTATCAGCTAGCTATGTAGTGTGTTATACAAGGGTTTATGTCTTGTACCATGAATTTGTTTACAGTGTGAGTGGGGTAATGTATCAAATATTTGAGACAGATCTAGGTGGACAGTATGCACTGTTTTCCCCTCATCCATTGCCTTAATGACCTTTTCAAAGAAGTTTACCAGGTTCAGGAAGCAGGGAGGTAGGTAACCAGTATTGTGATGTGTGTACATACATATTGTTCAGTTGGGTATTGTTTGAACTGAGGTCTGATCTATTTGTGTTCCCCGATTTCAGAAAGACTACATTGCAATGATTGCCAGAGTTTTGAGGAAAAAACAGAGAAGTGGTGTTCTTGTGTTCTTTGTCATGAAGTTTATTGGATGGAGTTATGAGAACCAGTAATGGACTGGCTCCCTAGTTTATAATGTATGTTGGATGCAGTTAGTCTCATTGTTAGGGGATTAAAATATTGTATAGGTGGGCATCATGACTTGGCATAGGAGAAAGGAACCAACAAGAAGGTTGGCTATGCCTTCAATAGGTAACTAATTTGCCTTTTCCATGGTGTTCACATTGAAAGCAGTTGGAGTACACTGTTATGAGAAAAAGACCTGACTTTTAGATTAATTAACTAAGCGTACAGAAGCATGTACAAATACAATATGTGAGTCAAAGAAAAGCCAAAGTATGAGAAACCATCATAGAATGTTTTGAAAGATTAATGGAAGTGAAAGAAGAACCATGTGACATAGCACCATAACTGTAACGAAGTCTGGGGATAAGGCTATGCCTGATTTACTGTTTGTGCTTATATGCATGAAAAAATTATTGTCCTGCTCTACAAATCTTTACAGAATCTGCTAAAAAAAGAACTGATTTTCAAGGTGCACAAACGGAAGGCATGAGTGTTCAAAATAATTTGTAGACTTTATCCTTCTCTCTCTCCCAGTCACCTTATCTGATCTTACAACCATAAGCAGTGCATGAGAGTTGATTTCCTGCCTTTATTACCTTTTTCAAATTTTTCTAAATGTTTCCTGTTTTTATTAAGACACTCATTGAGAATTATCTTCCCCTACAGCATATCACATTTAATGTTTATTTCTCGTTTCATTCCTTTGCCTTTCTCATGTCATTTTTTCCTTGGTTTGCAGACCACAGTATAACTCTGTGACACGCACAGCTGTTCTTCTTTAGCTAGTTCCCTTTCATCTCTGCATGATGCTCTTTTTGTTCCTACACCAATGGGTACCGCCTCCACTCAAAGGCAAACCTCCGTGCAATATAAAATCCTTCTGTCATACCCTTACAGGATAGCTAGATCATCTCATGTTTTACTGCTGTTATACAGCATCTACATTTGGATCGAATGGCTCGAAATGTATTAACTTTTAACAGATCAGAATCATTTGTTAGCCAAGCAATGCTCTCCATGCCACATTTGAAAAATTAGCCATTGTGCCTTTTTGTCTCTTAGAGTTTTATAAACTGGCAAAAAAAGGAGAGTAAAAGGCTACACACACAGAGGTTCTTAAAAGAAATGAAATATTAATTATGATTTGCTCAAAAGTATGCTTGCAGGACAGTTTTAAGTGAAAGTGTGTGGGTCTAAAGGGGATTTTATCCTTCTGAACCCTTCTCTATAGGACATGAAAGTAGTACACGATCCAAATACAAAATTTCGGTGGTAAATAATGGCATTATGATCCGAGTTAGTAATGTTTTAGAATTCCAAACACACATTTTAATAGTCCTTGAATTCATACAAACATTTGCAGGATGTATTAAATTCATTCAAAGCCCATTATTCTAATCATTAGTCTATGATAGCATATAATAAATAAGGCTGTTGAATCTGGGTAAAACAGTTATAAAAATGAGTCATAACCACTGGAATTTTTTATGATATAAAATTTAGACATCTAATAATGAAAAGAATGACATAAGGCATTCAAGGTGAAGGAGAATTCACAGCTTTTGCAAACAGAACTGAACAAGAGGAGCATAGTGCCAGAAGATAAAGTGAAAAAGTTCACCATTTACTGAGTTAAAGATGAATAATGTATTATAAGTACAAGATTAAAATTTTGGCATACAGTGTGTCATGAGGAAATGTACCATTCCTAAGAAGCTGACTTAATTTAAGTCTGTATTAATCGGCCTTATGTAAATAAATAAATGAAATAATAGTAACTTTAATCACATGAGGAAACACATGATTTAACAACTGACTAAACCGTATTCTATTTCATATAACTGTGAGTATAATAGATAAAGTAGCAAGCAATACCAAGTATAAATGATGCGATATATATATATATATATAGGGTTTACTTTATAACAGTGAACAATCAAAAGATTGACCGCTGTTATATCGACCCCTTAAAGTTGAAAACTAAAAAGAGCGAACAACCAGAACAGCAATTTCTTTCCCAGGAAAAGAATTCACTGGGCCAGCTGTCCGGATTGTGCCATTTCCTCCACTGTAGTGCGATCTCGTAGTTGGTTTATTTAAGCAGGGGCTGGTGGTGGGGGACACAGCCCCCACATGGGGGATGTACTTAAAATAGTGTTTAGTGTGTTTTATTATTATTTTTTTTTGGGAACAGTGATTTCTTTCCCTGGGAAAAAAATCGCTGTTCTGGTTGTTCGCTCATTTTAGTTTTCGACTTTAAGGGGTCGATATAACAGCGTTCGATCTTTTGATCGTTCACTGTTATATGTATGTATACACACATTTATTTTGAATATGTATCTATAGCTATATATATATATATATATATATATATATATATATATATATATATATATATATATATATATATATACACACACACACACACACACGCACATATATATGTGTATGCATGTATGTATGTATAAGGAAATCTGGAACACCTCTAATGTTGACACACTAATGTCGACAAACATTGACACACATGTTCATGCTTCAAGGTTCTCAGAACATGCAGACATTAAAGGAGCGGGTTTTTTTGCAGGGTGCAAGCTCCCTGCACACCTCCACAACCAGTGGTAATTACTTATTCCAACTCCAAAATTGCACAATCAAAACAGGGGAAAGAGCTCATTCCGCAACTCCAGGGATTTCCAGTCTCACAAAATTGTTAACCAAATTGTGCTGGCAAAACAGAAGTGAATTTCAGTTCAAATTGAATATGTACAGTCAGCCTATATAAATATATAGCCTCAATGCCATCACTGAGGAAGATTCCAAGATTCACTTACGCAAATATTTTACTGTGAGTGCTAGCAATAGCTGACAGTTTCATAGATTGTGTTACATAACTATGAATCTATAAACCTATGAGCAAAGTAATCATAATGATATTTAAAATATACATAAAGTAACATACATTACTGTCTAATAGAGAAAGTCTTTGGTGAAACTGACTGCACTAAAGATGACAGTGAAGACAACAAGATCTATAATGCATGAACATTTGTATTCTTTTTACAGATTTCTTTTTAGTAAGCACCTAAGTGTGTTATACACACTTTTTTTTAATATTCTCTGATAAGGAATCCTTTTTCAGAAATAACTAGAGAAAAGGTTGGCCTACAAAGGGTCCTACTTTCCTGCAGTCATAGGGAACATAATGTAAACTTAATGTTGAGTTTGTTTATCAAAGAGGACAGTAAGTGTCATTATCAACTTTAAATGTTAGGGAAATTAATAACAATGCAAGTTTTGTTTTCTCTATTATATGGCACTACTGCTGTCTCATAAATGATAGATCAAAAATAAAAATAATGTTTGTGCTTTTTGGTATCTAAATTAGAGAGGTTTGAGGAAGAACTTAAAACAGCAGGAGGGAGAACATACTCTAGCCCTGAAACTATATATTTTTTCTCAAACTGGATCCCTTGCTTTTTGTATCCTGTCAAATGAAATCTGAGGTAACTAAGGGGAGAGGTGCATTGTGAGAAAGGAAGCTCTTAAAGGCGCTCATGGCTGGAGTACTAAAATTGTCATGCTGGGATCCAACAAGTGGCTCGAAGACCAACATGTTTGATCAGATGGACTGAATGAATAGGATCCCAAGTTAGTTTAGCACCCTTGCGACTTGTGTCTCTGGGTGTTACTGAAAAAAAAAGGGATTGATCAAGTAGCAGCCCAATTTCATGTTTGCCTGTAGAAATGGGAGGACTACAAGGGTCTATTACTGATGGTGTTCTGTAGTTTTTGACAGTGATGGGTGCTAAATAGCATCACTTGTCTTTTTATTTGTGGATAGCCATTTCCAGAACAATATGAAGTCTAGCTGCAAATTATTCTGTAAGCAAGAAGACATAACTACCTTAGTTATAATTTCATCATATCATGTCACATTGTATCATATATATAATATCATATATTAAATATGGGCTGAGGACAATAATCCAAAATGCCCTCTAGAAAAAGGAGAGACCTTATTATCATCTTTCCCTAAAACAAAAATTAAGACCATATTTAAATAATAAGCATACTATGGTGTGCAGTTAGAGTTTGATAGATCAGAGGGTGGAGGGTTAATTAATAATGAGAAAAGAAATTGTCTGAGAACAGTACCTTAAGAGGTACTTTAGTTAGCATTCCACACTCTGTCTAGTTGTTATTGATTATTACTTGGAAAGTTCTATTTCATCGGTAGCAAGAAAAAAAATTGCATTACTTGAGAGTGAACAGTAAGAATAAATTTTTAAAGGTATAAAGAATGCTGTTCACTTCTGAAGACTCTTATCAGAAACCATGCCATCTGCTATGTTTGTCAGGTGATTAGTTAACATGTGCATTACTGTTATGATACTGTACTTCAGACAGAAACCAAATTTCCTTTGAAAATATCATACCTGATGACATAATCCAGTATCTGGGTCATTAGCTATCCTTTCCAGTAAGTTGCCAAATTAGCACATTTCTCCTCTAGGATGGAAATTATGTTTAGAAGATGGATAGTATACTTTAGGTAATGGTCTAACTGTGGCATATTTGAAATGATGTGGGACAGAACCTATGGTCAAGGTTGAAATGAAAAGGCAAGTGAGAGCTTACATCAGGAGGCATGCTCCACATGAAATATTTTTGGATGAAAGATACAAATTTTAGGGATTTAACTTAACTCATCTTTTAAGAAATAAAATGGACTGTCTTATGACCTACTGTTTTAAACTAGAAGACTTAGTAGTGGGCAAGTTTGGATTTTAGTGTGGCAGGAGATGGTGGACTCAGTTCACTAAAGGAGTGACAGAGAGATTGCCAAGTGCCAAAATAAATTCACTGTTTGTGCATCCGTTAAGGGACTTTCTGTAGATTTCAAAAATAGTACTGTATTTCATTATGACTTTATAGACTTTCAAAAGGATTCTTGATTTTTCCACCAAACTGACTGGAGAAGTCTGAAATAAGAGGGCTTGGCAGTACTAGCGTTCATACAGATTATGTACTAAATTGTTGGTATAGATTACATTTAATATAGATTACATTTATGATATTGCAAGGGCCTTGCTTCAAAACTTTCCAGGATTTATCTTTCATTTTCAATTGTTTTCTCAAGTCTGAAGTAAGCCAGGCAGTTTTTTTATACATTTTATTGTGATATTTCTTAATGAGTTCAGCCTGTACTGTTTAATATACATATTATAAAATACTTAAAGAGCAACTGAAGGAACATTTTCGGCATATAGGGGAGTTCAGTCAGTATTCCATCTCAGAAATTAAGACATACTCAGAAGCTTGAGAAACTCACCTGGTAGGTATTGTTGTAAGAGAAGTCTTAGCAGTTTTTAGAGATCATTAAGACAAGGCATGGCAGTGTTACTTACTGAATGGGGTAGAACGTTAAGCTTTTATATGTGACTCCAGATCTAGAACTTTAAGACTCTAAGTGTGACTACAGATTTGTAAGGAATGAAAAAAATTAAATATAGTACTTTATTTTCTTTATTAAGCTGAGAAAATTTAATTATATTAAGCTGAGAAAATCTAATTACTTATGTCATAGTATAACTCCTTAAGTACTGTATAATGAGAGGATGGAATGGATTAGGCTATAGCACACTCAACTAATACAAATGCAGAAATGCATTTTCTTACCGATAAGTCAAACTCTGAGAAATCTAAAACATTTTCTAAACTTTATATATAACAATTAGAAGTCAATGATCAAAGAAAGATGTGGACCTCTTCTGGTTTACATGACTCTAATGGAGTACTTGTATTACAAAGCAGTGTGACATTAATGTCACTTGGAAAATAAGGACACAGTAAGTTTTAAATCTGGTATTGAGTAAACTCCTAGATCTTAACAAAACTACATAAACACCAAAATAAAACATTGAGACTGTACAGGCAAGCAAAACTCATGCACAGTATATTAAACAGTTTATATACTGCTTAACTATGAGAACTATGCAGCAGGAACAAAATAGTTTGGAGTGACAGGTATAGCTCATAGTGGACACCGCTGCTCTGGAACAGACTCCCTCATCCATGTAAAACAAAGGTCATCCCTGTCCATATGCAACAGCAGCTTGGATCTATGGATGGGAAATAGAAAATTTACCCCAGAACTGCCCCGTGTACTACTACTGGACAGTGGCAGCTCCTAAATTCCATGCATCTGTCCCTCCAAATTGTCTATGGTATGATCCCAGTTATTCACACTAGGGGTAATAAATAATTATCAACTATGGGATGGGTAAGGCCAAGCTAACACCAACTGGGATAGGTTAATTCAAGCACCAAAAAGGAAATTGGTTAGGCTTAAAATAACCAATAAGATAAGCTAGCCTAGGACTTGTGAACCTATGAGAAGACTTTAAAATAACAGAAAATACTAATACAGCTAACACCTTCCTATCTTTTAAAACATTTCTTTGTCACATAATGTCTTAAGTTACAAAAAGTTGTACTAGACTGTACCTAAAACAGCCACAGAGCTAAAAGCTTGCAACAAACTTCCAAAATAAACTAAGATTTTATTTTTATATGTCAATGTCATCCATGCACATGTACTTAAAACCAATGATATTAACTTATAAATCTATTTATCTCTAAAGCTGGTTCCAACAATGTATCACAATGAAACAAAACCATCATGGCAACATGCAGTGATAAGGCGTCTTGTGACAGTAAAAGTGAAATGCTTGTACTCATTTGTTATAAAATAATAGTGATCCTTATCATTACTGTAAGCAGTATTCTTTGTACTTTAACATTCAAGTTGCTAAAGCCGTTAAACAACCTAAATATCAGCACTAAGCTTAGAATGATAACTGGTGAAAAACTCACTACAGACAGAAGTGAGAAATATTACTAAATGAATAATGCTTTGGTCAAAAAAGGATAATTACCAAAAGCATGCCTAAAAGAGGTAGCAGCATATTCTAATATGTTCACAGTAAGTACTTTGTCTTTGTGTCACTGTCTTAGCGTGCTCCCAGCCAGTACTGCTTTTGGCACAGAACATACGTGTGATGTCCCTACAAGGATAAGATGCCTGCACCAATGTAACTCCTGCTGCTGTGAGCCTCTCAGAGGAAGAATGCTTGTCTAACATACCTGGCAAGATCTGTTACTGAAATGAATACAATATACTGCTCTGCAGGCTGATACTCCCTTGGTTACTCAGAAAGAGAACTGCAGCAGCATGTATTTCATCGTACATGTATCCTCAGCTACAAACGTTATGATCCATTCTTGTAGGAAGCTTTAAGTACAAGGAGCTGTCCTTTTGACATGCCAGCATTTCAGTGTTCAATGGAAGATGTAATTGTATGAAAATAACCACTTATGCACACATGTATTTAACCATTTAATGTTTAGAAACAACGGAAATTACAAGATATACCAGGGAGACAGACATATGCTTGCACCCCGTTTTTGAAAATACTTATATAAACATATTTTATGCAACATACAGTGATCGCTTTAAAGCTATACACTGCATAGGCATTACACAGAGGAAAAGCATTACTAAATGTCATATTACTTCTTCTGTTTCATGCTCACATGCATAAGGTATAGCCATAAAGTTCAAGTGCTCTGTGTTGAAAGAAAATTTATTTCACAAGTGCTAGGCTTTGCGACTGTATATGTTCATAGGTAGGTACTAGGCTATTGGCCCTAGGGCCTATATAAGCCTAGCCAAAAAGGTAACCTGGCTTTCGCCACCTAAGAAAATTATTTTCCTGTGCCACTGTCAAGCAGAGCCACAAAAGTGATCCCCGGGGTGAAGTTCCTATTTCCCATCCAATCATCAAGATTTTTCTTGAAGAGTGCTAATGAGGAGCTCTGTTTGACATATACAGTTAGTCTGTTCCAGAGTATGGGAAGTCTCTGCGACAGGAATCTATCCCTCCAGCACGTTCTGTTTATTGTGGTGACAAGGTTTAGGTCCCTAGAGCGTGTAGCTTGGAGGGGTTGGGATTTCTTTAAGTGGAGCATGTCCAACAGCTCTGGGTTTGACATAGCTTTGTATGTTAGGCAGAGATTGCCTCTGAGTAGGCGATATGTGATGGAGTAAAGCTGGAGTTTTTTGAGACGGTCTGCGTAGGGCATCTGTTTGAGGCCAGTAATCCTCTTTGTGAGGTATTTCTGCATCCTTTCCAGTTGTTGTAGATGTCTTGTGAGCTACATACCAAAAGGGGAGTTGTACTCTATAATGGGTCTAATGAGTGATGAGTAGAGGGAACAATGACCTCTTTTTTTCTGGATGAGAAACCTTTTGTGATGAGGTGTGCCAGATAGAAAGATTTCCTGACCACTCTGGCGATGTGATTATCAAAGGAGAGACTACTGTCCACCTGTGTCCCAAGGTGTCTCATCACACTTTCAGTGTTAAGTAGACTAGCGCCTATGTGGTAGTTCATGGGTACAGAGCTTTTACCAAAGGGGATGAGAATGCACTTTTTGGCATTGAGCTTGAGGCCATGGCTTTGACACCAAGCATCTGTCTCGGTGAGGCCCTCTTCAAAGTTCTAGTCTGCATTCATCCTTGTCATCTACCAAATTAATTTCAGCCATTAAAGTCACAGCTATTATACACCTAAATAAAACACAGCACTCAAGCAGGTACAGAAAAGCATCTTAGCTTGTATTGTTGATTTAGTAAAACACTCAAAAAACAAAATCAGGCTTTTACCTAATTCTATAGTCAATGTAAGAAAACTGAGTACAATTAGTTTAAATAGATTATTTTAAAAAGATGATGTAATGATAATTAAATCATGAATTGCAGGGCACATCAGACTATATTAAGGAGACATAGTTATCTTTCAGATAGAGGGTATTCACTCTGAACAGTAGTAGCTAATTATTAACTTATCAGTTTTGGTTTTTAAACAAAGCATGAAAATAACATTTCATTTAACCCTAAATCCATGCATGCCATGCTAGTTGACTACATCTCTAATGCAAGGAATCCTAACGAATGTGCTGGATGTACTCAAATAGTACAATGCACTGATAGAACACTGCTATCATCACCTGCTGTGATCACATATTCTATCCCTCATTTCTGTCACTCTCTTAGGATCATAGGAAGCTGCTAGGCTAATGGCCCTGGGGACCTTACAAGCCTAACCAAATTCTACCCTTATTTCCACGATCAGCACCAATTGCTCCTGTCCAGGAGCGACACACGTGGAACATAACACACTTTATAATACTGGAATTCACACAAATAAATCACCTTATGTGTCTGACAAGTAGCAAAGGGCAAACTAGTTGTAGGCTAATACACCTTTGGCCATTGATGGTCATAGTAAACTTATGTAGTGCATGGAATGTGCTGAGTATGCGCTGATCTTCAGAAAAAGACAAACCAGTTAAGCACCGGAATGGCATGTGACCCAATCTTGACAAATGTTAAGCATCCCCAGTTATGTTGTTAAGGTTGGGTCTAGCACCAGGCAGTAAAATCTGACTGTACTGACTAGCATATGACAGACACAGAAATAAAAGATTTGTTTCTGCCTGTTGTCTATACCAGTAATGAGTCTTTGACTTCTCAAACAAACTCAGTTGCTAGAATAACAAGATGTCCTAACATCCATTCCCTGAAGGATATGAACTCTGACACTCAAATGAATATCATTAGTGACTTCAGTCCTCAGTTGTTTGTCTGAAAACCACAGATTTTATGATGAACAGACCAAAAATATGAAACAATAATCTGGATGTCCTGTGAAAATCAAGACAGTTAAGAGATATGAAAGATGAGTGTAAATGTAACAGACAATACTGCACCAACTGTTGCAGGTGTCTAGTGAGGTACATGCCAAATTGAAGATTGTACTCGATGACTGGCCTAATGAGGGAAGAGTAGAGGGAGATAATGACCTCTTTCTTCCTGGATGCAAAACCCTTAGTAATGAGATGTGCCACATAGACTTTCTTACCACTGTGGCAATGTGGTGATCAAAAGAGAGGTTGCTGTCAACCTGTGTTCCCAGATCTCTTATAACGCCTTCTGTGTTCAGTGGATTACCATTGATGTGGTAATTCATGGGAACTGGGTTTTTCCCAAAGGGGATGACGACACATTTTTTTGGCATTGAGCTTAAGGCCATGGTCCTGACATCAGTCTTTGGTCTCAGTGAAGCCTTTGTGTAGAATGTCAACGTCACTTGGGGAGTTAATAATAGCTCCCAACTTGCAATCATCTGCGAACTTTGTCAGTTAGAGTCCCTTTGTGTTGGCCTGTACTTCAGAGAAGTAGATACCAAACAGGAGAGGACCCAGGACCAAACCCTGTGGGACTCCACTCATGACTGGTCGGCAGTCTGACTTGGAGTCAGCTACTTTCACACTGTGGGTTCTATCTGTGAGCCAGTTTGCAATCCACCTTGTGATATAGGGGCTTGATGCCTAGCTTATTGAGTTTTTCTATGATTCCTGAGTGGGGAATGGTATCAATGGCCTTGGCCAGATCAAGGTAGGCTGTATGAACCACCTTGCCTCCATTCACAGCTCTGGCGACTGACTCAAAGAAGTCAACCAAGTTGAGCAGGCATGACCTACCCTTCACAAAACCAAACTGTGTGGGATCCAGAGTTTGGAGATTCCCTAGATCCTGGTTTATTAGGTCCATAAAGATGCGTTCTATAGCTTTTCATATCAGACTCCTTAGGCTAATGGGGCAATAGTTCCCAGGGTCTGTAGTCGCTCCTCCTTTGTGGAGAGGGTTGACTGTAGCACTGTGCCATTTGGTAGGGACAAAGCCTGAGGTGAAGTTGTGACTGAACAGGGCACACAGGCTATGATTACTAGGTTTATTAGGAAGTATTCATGAATTAACCATCTAAAGACCAAGGTCTCTTTTAGTTCTTTAGAAAGCATTCCTGAAGAAACTACCTTTTCTTATAGATTCATAGGTATGTGTTAGGCTAGCTGCCCTTTAGGGCCACTTTAAGCCTATCCAATTTCCTTTCTAAAGGTGAGAATCAAACCTTGCACCTTGTGTCTATGAGGAAAACACATTAACCATTATAACAACCTCCCAACCCTTATGGGCCCCTGGTCCACTGGTGAGAATCTAGTCATAGAGGAAGTTAGTCTTTCTTCGTACCTTGAATGACTGAAGCTAGAAAGCTTAAATCTGACTGTCCCATGATCCAACCTAGTCAAGAGTAACAACTTCAAAAGGATCAAGATCATTTATGGCAACATGGGGATGGAGAAAAGCAATAGCTAATCTAGTTTTTTGATATAGATGGTCAAAACTGGTCAAAAGAGAGATGACAGAAACAACAAAGGATTGTGGATAATTATAAAGAAGTAATATAAAATCCTGACAAAAGTGAGCAACACGCTTACCTTTCCCAAAGGGGTGACTTAAGCGCATAGCTCTCAACCTTCCATCTCCAAAATGAAAAACACTCGCCTTCATAATGTGGAACAAATAGGCAAAATGTGGAACACATACTAATGGCTTACTAAAAACTTCAACTAGGAAGGTCATAGGATGATTAAAATATGCTGGTTTTACTTATAAAGAAAATTCTTTAATGAATTAATATGATTAATTTCTATTTACCATGGATCTCACTTAAAAAAATCCTAACACTGAATGTCTGGCAGACTCTTTCAAATGTAGAACGTTAAGGAACTTCGAGGAACATGAACTTTTTAAGACACCAAATGAGGTATGTTCCTCGTAATGTGGCACGCTTGAGAGGTATGCTTAAGTGCCATACAAAGTATTGCAAGTTGGGTGTAGAGATGCTTGTCACATTGTAAGAGCTACACTGTATGTATCACTATGTATCTACACATTTGGCTACAACAAAATGATACTTACTATGATGTCACAGATACTGTTCCAGACTATAGCTTATTCAAGTGCTTGCACCTCACTGTGGGATTACCGCTGCTAAAACATTGCTAACAAGCTATTGCACATATTTTGTAAAATTGTATGTTATTCAGCTGCCCAAACATATTTCACATCTCTGTATTTATGACAACATATGACAAGCTTTTTAAATAACCTTCTTTCATAAAATCTGTCTACACTTATCATCAGTAGATGCTGCTTAGAAAAGTAAATCTGCCTGTTGAAACAGTACTTACAAGAAAGAATTTTCTTTTTCTGTTTAGGACCATGGAAAGACTGCCTCCAGGCTCTGGAAGCTGGCCATGACAAAAGTGGAATTTATTTAATTAAACCTGAAAATGCAAATCGTCTTATGCAAGTCTGGTGTGACCAAAGACATGACCCTGGTGGCTGGATTGTCATTCAAAGGCGACAGGATGGATCTGTCAATTTTTTTAGGAATTGGGAAACATACAAAGTAAGACTCAGTAAATTTTCCATTTATCTTGTCTTTGTTGAAAGGTTTATTTTGGCAGCTTTATATTGCAGAGGGAGAATGAGAATATTGCTGAAGACTGCAGGATGTCTGGGATCTAGAGTAATTTCTGTTTCCATTCACATTAATCATCTCATAACAAGCAGATTCCAAACAAATAGAAAGAAATAAAACAGGGAGAACTTCAAACAAATCTATTTCTTATACAAGATTAAAAGAAATTAAATCATTCCCTGCTTATATATTTTAATATTTATTCTGTATCTATAGTGTATTAGTAATAAGTCTGTCTTCACAAACCTTTAAATAAACTAAGATGTTGTTTTCCAAGTCATCATTACCCATTTCTTTTGGTAGCCCCACTACAAAGTTTCTAGTTCAATCTTTTTTTAATAAAGTATACGCTTACTTTATGCCAATCAGGTATGCATTTCTGAATTTCCAACTTGCACGTGTAAACATTACGCAATATTTCAAACAAAACAAATAACATTCTATTGAGATCAGTGGCTGTCTCAAAACACTATTCAATTATACCATCCAATGCTAATCCCTTTGATTTTAAAACTGTATACTTTTTTGCAAAATATCAATCATGGTTATGTGACCAATTAATGCTCCTGTATTTCTTATTCCACTGTACCTTTTCAAGAGATTTATTTTTCTCAACTACTTTGTAGTTTTGTTGCCAAGAATTTGATACATTTTCACTACAGTCATCTGATGAGCAGGGACTCTGTGTGTAAGTATATGAAGCAAGTTTTGTATGACAACCTTTGGCAAACATATTTGTACTGACCAAGCTTACACTTGGCACTTTCCACAGAGTTCCTAAATACAAGAAACTCCAGTGTCTATGTCTTATACCTAGCAGTAAACAATACCAACAAATGAATACCAGGATGCTAGACTGGCACTAATAAAATGTTCACAATGACTGCAGCATACACCCATCTGCCCTAGTAGCCTATTCTGTGGCAGCATTGTTCCATGATGTAACATAACAGTCATTCTTAACAACAGCAGTACAATAAACAAGCAGTTTTCTTACTGCTGAAATGGCAATATTGTGCTGGTGAAAAGACTACCATACAGTGGTTGTCACTTTTTGCTGGCTGTTCTGATAACAGCTATGTGTAAAAATACAGGTTGCCATAAGTAACATCAAATTAAATTAGCATATTACTAGGCTACAGCACTTAAAGTGGGAAGGGGGTCCTAGTCCACTGACATTGACAGTGCATGCCACAGCTGTCCATCTGGTAATTCATACTGCATCTAAAGCATTGCACAAGGAAAGCATTTACTCATACAGACATTGTCCTCCACACCATTTCACAAGCTAATATTTGAGGGACAGAGTTGCTGCAACGTTATTATACCACCAGCACACCTGACACTAGTGCATCATTTCACAATAATTTATTATGCTGTGCCTTTTTTTCAGAAGCCAAATTTATACTATTTCTATTTTGTCTGACACCCAATGTAAGACAGAGAGGTCTGCAATGTAATTCCATAAATCTGAAGTTTCAACATATTTTCAATTGTAATAGTGAACTGGATTAAAATGAAATGCTGGACCAGCAGTTGCCATTGCTGGGATACAGAGCATGGTTTTTAATTGAGTTCTCAGCTGGGTTGCTTTCTCTGTGGACTATGCATGTCCTCCCTATATCCAAGTGAAATTCTGTCAGGCGCTACTGTTTCTTCCCACATCCCAAAGACATGAAACGGGTAAATTGTCAATCTTCCAACTTGTCTATAGATGTGCACAGTGTGTGTGTATGTGTGTGTGTGTGTCCAGTGATCGAATGGCATCATATCAGAGATTAATTTCTCTGTTTTACTTTCCCTGAGTGCAAAGACAGTCTCTTGCTTCCCAAAACCTACAGGAAATGGGTACTAGAAAATGAATGATTGAGAGCACGAATGAATAAATGAATGAATGAATAACTGAGTAAATTCTATAGCCATACTCAGTTCTTTTTGATGGTGACCTAGAAACACTGTCTGGTAAACTGGATTGCTCAGAGTCAAACACCAAGCAAATGGTGAGTGAAGCAATTAAATCCCATACTACAAGAAAAAAGCTATATAGCAGCTCAAAGTATCTTTAGCCCTTTGTGGTGATCCAAAATAACTTTGAGACAGTGCATCTTTACTATGTACTTCCTTTGTGGATGTATATTTACCAAGATCTAATATGTTTCCCCAAACATATTGTAAGGTTTCTTATTCCCTTTCCCTCATCCTTTTAATGGAGGGCAGTTCCAAATGTGCCCCTCTAAGCAGCCCTCATCAATTAAATGGTAACGATGTTGCAGCAGGATGTATCAAGGCTAATCATACAAGATGCAGAAATAAACAGTTAGTTCATTAGACAGAATTAATTTGATACAATGTAATCAGTGTTTCAGTAACAAAGTAATAATATAAACACATCTGCAAAGCTTTACAAGACATACCAAAGTGTTCTGAAATATTTAAACACATTGTTCTTGTTTTATCACAGCAAGGATTTGGAAACATAGATGGAGAGTATTGGCTTGGGCTGGAAAATATTTATTGGCTAACCAATCAAGATACATACAAGCTGCTTGTGACAATGGAGGACTGGTCAGGCCGCAAGGTGTTTGCTGAGTATGCTAGTTTCAGGCTGGAGGCAGAAACAGAGCACTACAAGCTGCGAATTGGACGTTACCATGGCAATGCTGGAGACTCTTTTACTTGGCACAACGGAAAGCAGTTTACAACATTAGACAGAGATTATGATGCATACACAGGTATGTGTAAGAAAATAAAAATATGTCTCTAATTCATGTACTGCTGCATATCATAAAAGTGTTAAGAATAGAAACTAAAATGTAGAACATGAATGTTAAATAAAGATAAGAAGATTGTCCATAACTAACCACAAAACTTTGCATCTACATAGTTTAACAGTGAAAAGGTACTTTCTGGTGATGGCTTTCTGCAATACCTTGTTCACTGTTCTTTGTTGTAGGTGCCGGAAAATCATGAGGGATGCTCTCAGTTATTTATATCTTTGTATATATAACTACATCAATGAATGCTGCTTGCCATGCCTTTAAACATCCAGCATTTTACACAACATCTTCAAAAACATCGACGTTTGTGGTGATTGTATAGCCCACAATCATTGACTGGTGAATCAAGGCAATATTTCCATGATATTAGTTTCTGTTATCTCTCAAGAAACAAAGAACTATTAGATGTCTGCAAACTTACTCATATAAAAATTACTACTCAGTAAGTAGTTTCTGACAGATACACAGTGAAAGCTAAACTAACTATAAATATTGGCTTTATGGTGAGTAAAAGAGCCGGAGGTAGCTTTTAAAAAACTTGATCCACTGTGTTGTTTCTTCAAACCAACACTTTAATGCATGTTAAGTCTCTATGTGCAATAAAGTGTTGGTCTGAAGGAACAACACAGTGAATCACACACAGGCTGTTTACTGCTTTACTTTGTTGCTTTTAAAAACTCTGGAATCATGGGTTAGTCCATTTAGTTTTTATTTATTAATTCAAGTGACAAGATTTAAACAAAAATATTTTGAATAATATTTACAATGTTCTGGACCATGTTATGGACTCATAAATTAGTTCAGCACAAAGTCAAAATGGAAGGAAGCCATGGCTCATTGGTACAAAGGAGAGAGCACTGACTAAGCCAAACCAAGTCTGTTTAGCAGTTCATGTTAGGGAGGCAAAGGCAGGAAGTTTTAAGGAGAAGAGTGACTTTTCAAGATTCGCTCTCCTCTGGATATTGTGAATTTTTTTTTATTGGCTTTTGGTCACTGAGTATTTCAAGTGCTGATAAACTACTGCCTACCTATTTTTTTGGGGTGTACTAACCCAGAAAAAAACTGTACATTGTTGTTGCGTCTTTTCCTGGTTAGGGGTCACCACAACGGAACTCTGGTTGGCAGTAGATTTTTACATGCCGAGTTGCCGGCCCTGACGCACAACCTTCAACGAAGGTACGCCCATTCATGCATGTCTCCACACAGAAGACACTCTAGCTGAGATTCGAACAGGACAACATCTTACTGTGAGGCGACAACGCTACCGCAGCACCACCACTGCAGTATGTGTTTGTTGTTTCAGACAGAATGCCAGAGTCAGTAAAATCACCATTTCCACATGGAAATTCTCATACAAGCATTACTTTGGTCAGGTACGACAAACAGCATACATAAAACAATACACATTCAGACTAAAAAAACAGAATGTCAAAAATAAGAGAATCTTGTTGCAATAACAACTAGCCAATCAAATCATGCATGGCATTACCAGCAACAATATCTATTTATAAATATTTCATCTAAGTAATACTAATCTAATTAAAAAGGAATAACCAAATTATAACAGCAACATGTCTGAACATAACTCTTAGCATGTTACTAAAGCAATGCCACAAAATTACTTGATAAAACAGAACTCATTTTTTTCATATTTTCCATCAAAAAACAAAACAAAAAAAAAAAATCTAAACTTAAAACAAAAAGAAAAATCAGACCCAGATGTCAACATTGGAAAAACCTCTGTGGTGAAACCTGGGTCTGTTCACATAAAATGAGTCTTCTACTAAAAAAAAAAAAAGAAATAAATAAAAAAAAAAAAATAAAAAAAGCTTTTGGTTGGAGTTGTTTTTTTTTTTTTTTTCACGTGTGCAGATGCCTTTTCTTTTGTGCTCTGAAGTCTGACATACATTTGTTTTATATATATATATATATATATATATATATATATATATATATATATATATATATATATACACACATACACATTTATATATATATATATATATATATATATATATATGTGTGTGTGTGTGTGTGTGTGTGTGTGTATATAGCTACTCAAGCAAAAGTGCATACATATATGTTTGCATGCATGAATGTGTGTAAATGAGTATGTGCAAAGCGATAATTAGCTCATTCTGCCATTCAATATACTGCCCCTCAACTCTTCTCCAAACAGGATGCAAGCCCTGCTTTTAAAACCTTTTCACTTTTTCTAAGAGCCATAGCAAACATGCAGATAGGTTGCTACATCTTACACCATATACACTCTGAATTCCTCACAGTAAAACCAGTGCAGTCATTTATTTCCACTAGAGAAATGAATGATGGGTAATGTACTGCAGGAGTGATCAATCAGTAACTCCATCAGATGCCACCCAGAGCTATGCTTCTAGACATATGACATAGCACTGAAGGAAGAAACAGCAAAGCACTTTTCAGTGACCCCAAGTCACTGAAATATGTACCAATAGAGAAGTAGATACACTGAATTTACATGAATACATTGAAATATATGCATGCATTTTATATCTATATCTATACAAATATATACATATTTATATGGGTCCACTTAGAAATTTTGAAGTTTCAAAACTGAATTTCTTATGGTCGAGACTATAAGATTGAAATTTTAAAACTTTGAAATATAAATAAAAATAAATAAAAATAAAAATAAAAACAAAAAAAGATTTTTGAAGGGGTACAAGCCCCCCTACACCCCATGCTAAGCAAATACACCATTTGTGAGATTGCACTACAGCAAGGAGAATGGTAAATATGCCATTCTGCACTGTACGGCGATCTCCATTTAAATGGTTCGAAGTTTCAAAACTTCAGTCTTATGGTCCTGGCCATAAGAAATTCAAAGTTTCGAAATTTAGAAGTAGACACACACACACACACATATATATATATGTATATATATATATATATATATATATATATATATATATATATATATATATATATAATCTCCTTCATGCAGCTCATGTAACTTAAACAATTGTTCCGCAATGCCTGTGCTGTCTAAGATCTACTTTCTCTCCATGACAGCTAAATAAATTAAAAAGAAAGCAGGTGTTTATATGTGGGCCTCCAGCACCTCACTTCCTCCTTCACTATGGTAAAAAATCAAGCTAATTTATAAATTAATTATAAACTAATAGCACAAAACAAAAAAATATGCATTGACAAAACAAGCACCAATATGACAGGCTTGACAAAACGAATCTTTACAAATGGTAGGTCTTTGTGTGTCTTTACATTTGGTAAGTATGCATGTATTTTATATAATGTTGATACTTATAAAATACTGTATGTGGAGGTAAGGAATGAAACATGCATTTTACAGGAGTTTTCTGTCATTGTTCAAGAGTAAAATGACCAAGATTGCTACTCTGTCAAATGGATGAGCTCCAGATTTTTGACTGCAGTTACTCATAGAAAATCAACGCATCATTGCAAGCACTCGTCCTTTTCTAGTACTTGATTTTATTTACAGTTTTATGTGCATGTGTGTAATTTTTTTCCACTTTTCTCGGTAGTTTTTGTGACCATGGAATTTGGCTGTTGAACTTCTTCAC
This sequence comes from Protopterus annectens, assembly GCF_019279795.1. Taxonomy (NCBI): domain Eukaryota; kingdom Metazoa; phylum Chordata; order Ceratodontiformes; family Protopteridae; genus Protopterus; species Protopterus annectens. The sequence goes on from NC_056750.1 coordinate 474,844,481, forward strand.
ATGGAGTGGATGAGAGAGCCTGTCTCCTGTAAAACTGCTTTTTATTTAATTTTTTTGTCTGATTGAAACTTCACCTAGTTGTGTTTGTTCATTTGTAACTTAATGCTTGAACTATTTACAAACGTCACACGACACATTTGATTTAACCTTCCTTTAATTTCTTATTTTTAAAGATTTGGACTACACTTGTTCTTGTGGCTTTGAACATTTTATTTCTGCTGATTAGCTAGTACTATGAAACAAGACTTACATTTTTGTGCATAGCTATAACTTTAGGCCATGGTAAGTAATGCTTTTTATTTACTTCCTTTGAGGAGAATCTTTTGAAGGATATTTAAATTTTCTTTACTCACTTGATGATTTTAATTTATTCCACTGAAGAGGCAGAAATATGTGGTGAAACAGCACTCTTGCTGTTTTTTTTTTTAATGTTGAATAATAAATCATGGATATTTATCACACATCTGATGCTGGCTCATGTTTGTTGGTTCTGTTCCTCAGATCACATGCACAAGAGCACAGATCTATGGAAACTTTGCAGACTTACCATATATATATATATATATATATATATATATATATATATATCTACACACACACACACACACACACACACACACACACACACACACATGCACACATGCAGATAGATATTTGCGCACACATCTATATATACTTTTATAAATGCATATCCATACATATTATATATAATATACATTTGACATATTCATACAAAACAGTGTGTATGCATGTAGATGTACAGACACACACACATACACTTATATGGTAAGCTACAGTATACCATACTTCTGTAATTCCAAAAAAACCTACCCATGTCATGCATGGTGGGCTTGCAGATAAGAACTTACTGGGTAGTCTTGGAGATATAAAGATGAAAAATGGTTTACCAAAGACATTATCTCACTGATATGCAAGGATTATGCATGTGCTCACATCTGCAATGAAAAACATGAGATATAAAGCAAACAGCAGTTTTTTTTATTTATCTGGATAGATACAAAGAAGACCATTTCAAAAGCTGTGCCAAATAAGAATTAGCAGATAATCAAGAGATGCATTTATTTCACTGATAGAAAAAAGATGATTATTAATCTCCTACGCAATATGCAGTAAGGTGAAAATTTGCAAGAATTATACTATGAATGCTGTCATATTGGGTATGTTGAGAGATTCAGACCAGGGTAGAACTGTTAGCTTTACCTCTTCTGGTATATTTTCTCTAACAGTTTATTAGAAAGTGATGCCTTGTACAGCGATTTGAATGCATATCCACGTCGATGAGGAAGACGGTTACACTTTACAGAAAATGTAAGGTCTCACAGAACATCGCCATGGTACAGTTCATTTAAATCCACCATAATTGAAATGAAACTGAGCAGCTCACTTTTAGGCCTTGGGCCATTGCGCTACTGTAACAAGTTAAATACGGTCTATGTCAGCATTCGGAATTTGGGTTATGAAAGGAAAACACCTTAAAATGCCCTTCATATGTCTCTTGGGGATAACAAGTAAAAACTGATGCTTGCTATGCAAAAGAAATTCAGTAACATATTTGTGGCATCAGTATCCTGTCAAGGGATATATTTAGTGATGATAAAGGTTTAGTTAGCCCTCTAAGTGTGTAACACTAAATGAGTTGAAATTTACAACTTTATTTTATGGCAGGGGCGGGATTCATGTCCCTTGCTAGGCTCTGTCTTTATCACCAGTGCCTCTAATTTAATACAACTGACTTCAAAGTCACAGAATCTCAAGTATAAATAAAAAATAATGTAGATTTGTGCCAGTTCCGTGAAACAGGCTCACAAATCATGGTTCATCTAAAACCAACATAACAATCAAATGAACACATACTGAAGTATCAGATGTTCACTACTAATGATTTTGTCAATAACGAACATAGTATAAAGTGACACTCTTGTTTCTTCTGCACTTTTCATAGGTAACTGTGCACATTATCAGAAAGGAGGATGGTGGTACAATGCCTGTGCCCATTCAAATCTCAATGGAGTTTGGTACCGAGGTGGTCATTACCGCAGCAAGTATCAAGATGGAGTTTACTGGGCAGAGTTTCGAGGAGGGTCATATTCCTTGAAGAAAGTCACAATGATGATCAGGCCTAATGCTAACACATTTCATTAGAAGAAATGTCTTATTTCTTGAGTAATTTCTAAAAAAATAAAATAGAGAATAAAAACGAAATAACTGATGGTACTGTTTTTGGTAGCATTGTAAATGATCATCCACAAAGCAGTTTGTCAGAGACAAACAACATAGAAATTACAAAGTTGTACATTTATTTTTCAAAAAGTCTCTATTTTATTATGGTTCTTATTGTGTACTATTCAAATATATAGTTTAAAGCCAACCATCACTTACAGAAAAAGCCTGGTGTAATACACATTTAGAAGTATTTGCTGGTCCAGCATTTATTCATTCAAGATTTGGCACACACAGACATTTCAAAATGTATAGTGAACAATGTGTATTAAAGTACTAAGAAAACCCATGTGTATACAACTAAGTAAAATATTGCCATGGCACATATCCATCAATCTATCTATTCACAACACCTGTTTCCCATTTTTACACATAAGTTCGGGATGTCACTCACTTCAAAGTGACAGTCATCTTGAGCCAAGGTTCACACTGCTGGTGGCTAGCCATGGCACATATAATTTATCTTAAACCATTAAAAATAACCATTTCAAACACAATTTGTTGTGCAATATGCAAGAATGATACTTCTGCCTATTGACACTGGAAATAATATCTAGTGAAGATACACAGCTATTGAACATTAGCATGACTCAATTCAATTTAGCTCAGTTCATATAAGGTGTTCCCCAAAACATGAATGCAACAAATCCAAAATACAAAAATGAGTCAGGCTGAAACTAACAAATGTATACTTAACTTTTAGATCTGCCATAGACATCATGGTGGCTAAGTGGGTTAAGGTTTCTACTTCAGATTTCCATGGTCTGTGGTAAATTCCTGCCCTTCAGCCATAGTTTTGTGGAGTTTACATATCATCTCCATGTCTGCATAAGTCTTCACCACATACTCTGTTTCACTTCCCAAAACATACTAGCTGACTGAAACTGGCTGACTAGAATAAATCATTTATACATCATCCTGCCATTTACCGCTGACCTTGTGGCTTAGGCCATCACAGAAAGAGATATTTGTATTACTCTTCTAAACTGCCATATCATGCAAGAATGACTGTAAATAATTCTCCCAAATCTATTGGGAAACAGCACATCAATTTAAGCTGCAACCATTTCATAAAAGCATGCACTTAAATAAGATTTATTTATCCAATTTTTGTAAACTTAAAACTCCTTAAAAAAAACTTTTGTTTTAAAAAGAAAATATTTGGTGATTTTAGTAAAGAAAGAAAACATATATTGTATATGTTTACAAAAAAATAATGAATACAGAATCTTTTCTTGAAACTAGTGCATGCAAAGCCTTCCTGGATGATATTTTGCGAGTGCTGCATATTTCTTTGCACATTTAATTAAATGCACGGTTGCCTTATGATACACTGAGGTCAGTGATCGATCAAATTTTGTTATTGAAAATGGTAACAGGGTTATCCACCTTTGCAGGCGAATGATGGGTACCAAAGTATAAGTGTTATTTAATGTCTGTAATAATGCTAGGATATTTTAATGTTATAACCATGTCCATGTTAATTCCAGTATGTAAGTACAGTGAATCTGTTCATTGGTACTGTCACCATGTTCATAAAATAAAAACATTTATTTTGTCTGCAGTTAGAAATTAAGGAAAAATTGGGCAGCAGTATTTTGTATCTTCATCAATGTTTTTCACCAGCACCACAGCAGGTTTCTAAATCCATATTATTATTAAAGTATAGACAAAAGAATCTAATAACTGTAACATCAATTATTACTGAGAACAGATTAAGTTAATCTGGATTTTTTGTATTCTTATTGTATTTATACATTGTATTTGCTGTTTTTTTTTTAATATTAAATATGCCAGATATGCATCTAAGTGCTAAATTTCATAAACCATATTCTTTTGTATATACTATCCAGTGTTTTTGTAAACTGTCTTCAGGAAACATCACTGTATTCCAACAATCCAGCAATAAAGGTACTACATCATTTTGATAAATTAGGTGGTTTTAGCCTTTACTTTTTTAAACTGCATTTTTAAAGCATGCATCATATGGTCTACTTTATATTTTGTTTTCTTTTCTATGAAGACTGCAAATTTAAGAAGAAACTGAAGAGCTTGGTATGCAATGTTTAACCCAGCATATATTTGATTGATCTTTATTGATACTGATTATGGTTTGAGACCCCTGGAATTGTTTCTTTCTCATGGTCACATTTAAAGCATATACATGACTTCCACTTTCAATTAACAAATCCTGCTGTAGAATACCAGTCCGGTTGTCTATTTATACTTTGATGAAATAAATGCTATTTATTCCTTCCAATTTATGTGGTTTACCAGAAAATCTCAGGTTTTTCTCTTCGTGCTATTTTCTTACTCTACTATTTTGACACAGTTCTTCTTGGAGAGCTCCATATTCAGCTAGTCTTTCCTTAATATCAGCCTCTGATTTCCACAGTTCTATCAGCTCATATAAATAGCTGCTTAAAGCTTCTTTTATTCATTCCAGCTTTTTGTCATTTGGCTTTGCATATTTCTCCATTGCCTCATTTATTTTAAACACTACCTAATGCAACTGATTTATTTTTTTCTAAATTACAGGAAGTCATCTCCAAAGCTGAAATAAGAACTACTCTTTGCAGAACAGCTGCAAGGCTCTTCCCCACCAGAGTTTTGTTTCTCCTTTTCCAACTGATTTTTTCTTACTTTCTCCAGATCTCTTCTTGGTTGTCATCCAGGCAAATTAGTTACCAATCAGTGTTTGCATTTTACCAAAATGGTTAATGTTTACTTTCTTTTTTATACCTATTTTGTTTTTCACATTGGGTGTAAAGGGTGCACCCACCTTAAAATCCACTATTCTGTATCCATAACAGTGGTATTATTACAACAAAGAGAAGTCTAAAATGTCCTTTCTTTTTCTTTATGGTCTGTCAATATTCAATTTTCTGTACAATTGGCCATGCACAGCCAACTGCTGTTTCTGAAGACTCAAACAGGTGTCCAGAGCCTACAAACAACATCTAAGAGAGACATGAAAAAGGACACTGATAGTAGGAAGGTTATCAGCTTGCAGTTAGCACAAGAGAAGTCAGGAAGATAACCATCCTTGAGTCTTAAAAAAAAAAGCTTTAGAGAGATGTGACTTGCTTCAACCTGTCTTCAAAAATATTATGTTCCACAGGCTATGCAGCAATGTGTGGCATGTCATATTCAGGAAAATTTCCAGGAACTAAAAGCTGAAGGGTGGTTGGTACAAAATGGTGCAGCTAGTTACTCCTGTTAAAAGTGTGTCAGACCAGCTAAGTACAATACAAGGGTCAAGAATGAAACATGATTACTTGTGTATAGAATTTGTACTCATTCACCTCACCAGCAAGTAACATAAAACAATGATCTCAGAATATCTGGACTGTAGACCATGTAAAGATATAAACTGTGTTACTGAAATATTTCTGAAGCATGTTGTAAACATTGTATCTGCTCATGGTGAATAGGTTGTGAGATATAGCACTAATTCATGATGTTTATGGAACAAAAGACAAAGCTACTGAGGCATAATCAAAATAGTGTCACATGACTTTATCAGTGCCAAATAAACAAGTATCAGGTTATTTATCTGGAGTTTTGAGCTTAAAAAGTTTGAAATGGGGACTCGGGATAATAGTTAAAAGTTTTAAACAAAATTTCCAAGCTAAGCTTCCTAGAACTACTCCATGGTTTCTGCAAAATTCCATTTAATTCCAAAGCATTTATTACCAAAAATATATTTTTCAGTTCGACAAACAGTAATAATCTTCACCTGCCACAAGTCTCAGCACTCCACTCATCACTGCACTGACAGGACAGGAGAGATAATTATATACAGCCCATGCTACAATCATTTCTGGATGAACTGCAATCTATTTTAGACAATTTCTTTTTTATGTAGCTAAGTAATGCTGGGGGTTGCAGACTTTCTTTAACACCTTCTTTGCTGCCCATTTTTGTAAGGCTGGTGCTCTCAGTACTGGCCACTTTCGCCTATTGTATGATCACGTGATACATAAATAAATGGCTGTGTTTTGAAATGCTAGACATTTACCTGTAAACATTTCTGGGCAAGATATTTGGAAGTCACCTATAAACTGTTTCATGCATATGTGCTGCTAGAGTTAAAAGCAAGGAAATAGTTGTAAATAGGATGTTTTGTGTGAAAAAACTACAGCACTAATTTTTGGCACATCTGCAAGATGGAATTAGATGTGTGGGACAATCATTTTTTTTTAGTAAGCTGATTGCTTTTCATTACATATCATAGAAAAATATAGACAGCCTATCGTCCTTTTAGTCTACCAGAGTGTGTACAGGTGCATCTCTTTCATTTATGATTTTTTTTTTATCTGTCTTAAGTACTTTTATTCCCATCTAATGATCTTCATTTTACCACTGTTTTTGGCAGTGAATTCCTAGCCTCCATCATCCTCCACCATTCTCGTTGTGAAAGAATGTTTTCTGCAGTCTGCTTTGAACTGCCTGTTTTCAGCTTATTCCTCTTCACCCTTTTCCCCATAAGTCCTCTTCCACCCACCTATATTACCTGCCCAGTGATAATGCCATGTCCATACTGTATTCTGCTCCTTTTCACTCTTCCTACATGCAATTGAAAAGGCTCTGTAAGCCTCTGTTGTTACTCTGTATTAATCTCTTTATTTACACATGTGCACTCTATTGTGCTACCTGCTTAACAACTTAATTTCCATCTCTTCATCTGTATATAGTTGTCAAAACTGGACAGAGTACTCCGGTTGTGCACTTTCCCTTGATCCCTACATCTAAAACATGTAAACCTGCACATTTTTGCATTAAATGTAATCAATTACATACTTGCTCACTCTAAGTGTATATACATTTGTCATCTTACTGGAGACTGCCACTCCATCTGTAACCACTACATTATTGCTGGGTATTTCAGAGATAGCTTAGTGGTTAAGGCCTTCGTCTCCCATGCACAAGGAATAAGGTTCGATCCTGACCTCTGACCAATGCCTCTTTAGAGTTTCCATGTTCTCTCTGTGTCTCCGTGGGGTTTATCCCATGTCTGAAAACATGCTGAGTATTTCCATCTCAGACTCCCCAATGAATGGAGCTGTGGGCAGCAGCACAGACTCTACATGGTGCCCTACAGGGGAAGAGTTGCACAAACCAACCTCTTTGGACATCTACTGTGGTGCGCAGTATCCTCAAGATAGGAGAACATGGATCACAGACTGTGCACTGTGGCAGGGCTAGCCACTTGATGGTGTAAAATATGGATTTAGGTAATTTGGTCATGTTGACTGTCGCCAAAAATGGGCATGGGTAGTTACCGGTGATAAGTGGGTTGAGGACCTGGCCTACTCTGACCCATGCCAGGGACCTGTGCTAACAGAGGGAGGGTTATATGTGCCCCTATTGGCCAGTGTGTGCCCACCATAAAGCCCAGCAGCCCTGGGTCAATAAGCTACTGGTTGGCCAGTGTCTAGTTCCCCAGCATGGGTTACCTGGGGTAGCTCTGTTGAGTGAAAGCTGGATGTAAACCAACCAACCTGCCAAACATGAACTGAGAATTGCTACGCTTAATGTAGATTCACTGACAGGACACATCTTGGAAGTGGATAACATGATGATACAGAGGAGGCTGGACATGCTATGAATCCAGGAGATGAGATGGAAGGGCAGTGCAGCAAAGCCACTTGGCTTGGGATCCAGAGTCTACTACTCAGGTTTAGGGCAGGCTAGAAATGGTGTAGGAATTGTGGTGAGAGAGAGGCTTCAGAAGGCAGTGAGGGATATCATCACAATTAATGACAGACTCCTGGCAATCAGAGTCCAGTGTACTGATAGGGCAGTATTCATAATCTCAGCCTGTGCCCCGCAGCAAGTTTGTGACCATAAGGAAAAGAGTGCATTCAGGCAGCAGTTGCAGGACCAACTAGATAAAGCAGGACAAACATGAATTGGTGTTAATAATGGGTGACTTGAATGCACATATAGGGACAGACAAAACAGGATACGAGGACAGCCTGAGTCCACATGGGTAGGGCAACAGGAATGAAGAAGGAGAAGCCATTCTAGACTTGTGTCTGGCAAATGGCTTGATAGTATCCAACACATACCCTATAAGCATACCCTACTGTATGCTTCCTCCATTTACACTAACCTCTCTAAAACCAACCTTAGGAAACTGTCTACATCCTACCATAACATAGCACGTTTTGCCACAGCATCTCAGTACAGAACACACCACTGTATAAACTTAAAACAGTTACACTGGTTGGAACTTCCTAATAAACTTATCTATCAACAACTAGTAGTAACACATAACATTCTATATCAACCATCTAAGACACCTGCTCTTAGTAACCTCTTGACCCCCTATAATAATTTGAAACAGCTAAAGCTACAAGTCAACACAACCAGGATCACAAATTCTGCAGGTAACTGCCTTTTCTCCAACTCAGTAGGCAAAATATGGAATAACCTCCCCTCACACATTACTACTCTTGGCTCCTTACATCTTTTTAAACAACTTTTACATCTAACCAACTTCTGGCTTTGCTCTTGTACCAAGCCAGACTAATCTATTTTATTCTTTTTACTATCAGAATTCCTTATTTCAAATCTATCTTTCTCTGTCATCACAAATGACATTACAACTGTATGACTCTTCTCTTTCTACTGCTCTCAAAAAAAAAAAAAAAAAGCCTGTTATAATCATGTATTTACATTTTAAAATATGTAATTACCCTATTCTCGCATAATATTACTGTAAACAATTAATGCCTTTCTCAATACGAAGATAGTACTATGTGTTTTGTATTACTTTATCTAAACTAATATGTATGCATTGTTGCTCACTGTCTGTTTCTCACGCATTTATTGTAATTGTTTAATCTCTATAACCTTATTTTAATCTGTGGAGCTTTTCTCCCCGGGCCTCCACTGAAAATGGAAATTATCCAGCTGGACTAGCCCGGTCAACAAATGTAAAATAAAATAAATAAATAAATAAATAAACATGGTTCAGAGAGACAGTCAAAAGATCACATACAAGAGCAGTCAACATGCAACTCATGTAGACTTCCTCCTAGTAAGAAAAAGGCACTGGGGCAGAATCCATGATTGCAAAGTCATACCCAGTGAAACTGTCGGCCCACAGCATAAACCACTAGTTGTCACAATCAGCTGCAAGCAGTGTTCAGAGAAGGCTCTAAGGTCAACAATGACCTGGCCGAAGACCTGGAAGTTGACAGGAGAGAAAGTACAACAGTTCAAGGAATTACTCAGGGCTCTAGCACCCCAAGAAGAGGAGGAAATATGTGGAGTTGAAGAAGAATGGCAGTGCCTAAGAACAGCATGTGTTAGGACTACAGAAAAGATATGTGGCTGAGCCAGGTATGGAAATAAGGTACATAAGGAAAGCTGGTGGTGGAATGGAGAACTCCAGGAAGTCATCAAATGAAAAAAAAAAAAGGAGTGCAGGAAAAAGTGGGAGACAGAAAAGACTGATTAGGGTAGGAAGGACTACTGGTTGGGTAAGAAAGAAGTTGCAGTAGCAAAGAATAGGGCATTGGAGGCACTGTACCAACTTCTGTAAAGTGACTCAGGAAGGGGCATTAAGAAACTATATCAGGTGGCAAGGCAAAGACAGAAAGATAAAGAAGATAGTTAGGCATCCTTCAGAGGACATCAAAGGCAGATGGAAGGAGTATTTCCAGCAGCTTCGGAATGAAGAAAACCCCACAGAAGCTGCACTGCTCCAGAAACAGCCTACGATGAGAGAAGAAGAGACCACCATAGAAGAAGTAAGAACAGCACTAAGGAAGATGAAGTCAGGGAAAGCAGCAGACTCAGATGAGGTCATGGCAGATATGATAATGATGCTGGGTGAGATAGGGTAGAAATGGCTCCTGAGGGTACTAATAGCAGTCTGGAGAGAAAGGCATATCCCAGATGACTGCAGAATTAGCATACTCATGTCAGCATACAAGAACAAAGGGATATCCACAACTGTGGACAATACAGAGGCATCAAACTCCTATCACATTTCATGAAAGTTCTGGAGAGGGTGATTGATAAACGGATTTGCAGAGTAGTAGAATGTAAGATGGGAGATGAGCAGTTTGGATTCAGATCAGGATGCAGCACAACTGACCTGATGTCTGCATTGAGACAGATACTTGAGAAGAAGCTAGAGATTAAGTTTCAGTCCAACTGGGCATTCCTAGACTTGGAAAAAGCATATGACAAGGTCAAAACAAAGCTGATCTGGGCAGTACTGCAGTGGTTTGAAGTCCCAAAAACATTGGTAGAATTAGTGAAGGCTATGTACAAGGACCCAATGACTCAAGTACGAACAGTGTTTGGCCTCACAGAGGGGATCCCAGTGGGTGTGGGTGTACATCGGGGTTTAGCTCTGAGCCCACTTTTGTTCATACTGGTGATGGACTACATTAGCAAACAGGTTGGAGGAGACAGATCAACAAAGCTGCTGCATGCAGACGATGTGGCAGGACAAGCAGACTTTGAGCTAGAACTTCAGCAAAGGATAAGAGAATGGAATGCAAATCTGAAGGCACACTGGATGAAACTAAGCACAGAAAAGATGGTGGTGGTTGTTCTTCTTTCGGCTTTTCCCGGTTAACGGTTGCCACAGTGGAACTCCGTTCCACTAATAATTGACAGTAGATTTTTACGGTGCCGAGGTGCCAGCTCGACAACCAACCTTCAACGAAGGCATGCCCATTTACGCATGTCTTCCGAACACCACTCGACCATGGGGAGGACATGCAGACTCCACACAGAAGGCACTCCAGCTGAGAATCCAACAGGAGAACCTCTTGCTGTGAGGTGACAATGCTACCGCTGCACCACCACTACTTAATGGCAGCAAACTGGGGAAATCAGAATAAGCTGAGAATAGAGATAGAAGGGAAGATAGTGGAACAGGTAAACAGCTTCAAGTATCTGGGAGGGGTTGGTTGAGGAAAAAGGTAGCCTGAATGAAGAGGTCAAAGCTAGAATCAGAGGGGCTGCAGCCAACTGGCATAGAGTATCAGGTGTAGTCTATGACAAAAGAATGCCAAAGAAGCTGAAAAGTAAGGTGTACAAGACAGTGGTGTGACCAGTACTACTGTATGGTACAGAAACCTGGGCAGTAAAGGCAGAGCAGATGAGGAAGCTAGAGGTGATGGAAATGAAGTGCATGAGAAAGGTGATGCACACTGTGGAACAGACGAAGAAATGAGGACATAAGAGCAGAAGCCAAAGTAGCTCCAATTGCAGAAAAGCTCAAAGAGAACAGATTATGGTGGTTTGGGCACATGTGCAGAAAAGCAGAAGACAATCTGGTGAGGAAGAGTTGGGACAGAGAGGAAGAAGGTAAGAGGAAGTGAGGACATCCAGCAAAGAGGTGGATGGATTGTGTGAAAGAAGATCTGCTACAGTCAGGCGTGAGTGTTGAATAAGGCAGGAGTGTGGCACAGAATCGAGAGAGATGGTGACAGTTAACACCATACCCCGACCCCATGTGAAAATGTGGGAAAAAGGGGGCTGATGATGATTTCAGAGATACAACTGTGTACATTTCATGTTGCCATCTACTCTGGGTGATCCTTTTTTTCCTGTAACTAGGTGGGGGGTTGTACCCATTCCTAAGACACCATACCTCTCAACTGCCCAGATTTTCTTCTCATACTTTTGGTCTGTTGCTCATAAAACTTGTGATTTTTCTGGATTTTTGTGACAATCTATGAGGAATAAATTGATTAAACAATGACAGGTATTTGAGCTTCAGACTTCCTATCCTTCATAAAATGCATGGTAACATATGATCTTTTATTCTAGAAACTTTCTAAGTTTATAAGAGCAATATTTTAAATTTGTCCCTATTTTTGGGGCTTTGATCCCTCATATTTTTGCCTTTGTCCAGATTTTTTGTGTTAAGAGTTTGAGAGCTGTGCATGGCACCACATCTGGTATAGCAGTGAGGAGTAACAGGAGATAAATAGCTATGTTTAAGTTTAGCAGGTTATTATTTTTATGTAAGGTGCATTTGGTTCTATAATGTATTACATATAAGAAATACAAATACATTAAGAGCCAGATTCTAAAATAAGCTATGCATGGTGTGCTAGTCTAGGCAGTAATTCGATTCTATGCCTATTTCAGAAAAGGGCTCCAGGATTCTTTAAACTGTATAGGACAATGAGGAATCTCAAGCCCTACACCCAATTCTGAAACTGTAGCTAGGCTCACAACACTATCGGACATAGCATTTTAAAATGGTAGTCAAAGAAAGTTGCATTTCAAAGGACTGGCCATTCTTGGCATAGATGCTCTTCCATCTGTAAGTTGGTACTGCTGTTGCAGACATTACATAGTGGAAAAGGCTAGTAGTCCGCATTACCAGAGCCTGCATACTTGCTGGAACTCTACTGACTGTTCGACTAATTTAGGGAGGCAGCCAAGAAGTACAAACATTTGCAATCAATGCTTTCTGTGTTTCCAAACAATGGGTAAGACTCCTATCTGCTTCACTGATGGCCTTCAGTCAGTACTTCAATAGCTCAGTCAAAGATCATGGCGTCCAATAGCACAATGCATACATAATGAGTTTTTGGCATGTCTTGCATGCATTCTTATATCTGACATAGAGGTGGTGATGTGGGGATGGTCACATTTTCAGGACTTTTGTGGCTACATGGTAGGTTTGTCATTGGTTTTCTATACACTAGGAATAGCTAAGATTCAAGTACATAAAATAACATTCCAAATCTGATTAACTTATACTCATACTGACATAGGGTACATTCTAGACCACTGTGACACTTGACTACAGTTAGACAGGCTTAAGCACACTCCAACCTTCTATTTTACATAGTGTTCGGGGCAATGCTGGATTTTCATTATTTGTTATCACTGCAGAGCAGATTACTGTAACCTTATGTCTGGTTTTAATACTATTGTACTCCTATGCAGCCAGAACTAGTCTAGCATTATTACAAGGGGGATGTGGCTAAGCTTTTTGATAACTCTCCCCAACCCTGATATAAATTTATGAACTTATTTGCACACCCCATGTAGATGTACCTCATTTTGATGAAAACTGCCCCACCCCCATAACCATTGTTGCAACTTTACCATCATAAGCAGACGGATCACAACATTCACCAAATGTCTGTCTCAAGAAGAGTAGCAGTTACACACCTCAGAGTCTTCTATCCCAAGTGGAAATGTTACTCTCCTGGCTTTTCAGATGCTATACTTGCATTGAGGAAAAATATCAAATTTCTTGATGGAAAGCTGCACGTTTTATGTGAAGTTACCTTGCAGCATGAGAATTCATGGTAGCTGCAGCTGGTGCATTTTGTCACTGAGTTGTGCTTTTATACTTCCAAACACACAATTCTTGAAATCAGATATGACTTCACTTTTGCAGACGTACTCCCCCAGTTCTAAGACCAAACAATATCTGCATGTTTGTTACAATGCCTAGCATTACAAATGGCTATTCAGTGTGACCTTCTAGAAGTAATGTGCACATCAAAATGTGTAAACTGCCTTTGTGTAGGCATTAGCCTTTAATGTTTTACAAAGTTATTACAGAGGAGCAGTCTATTACTGCAAGCAGTTTTAGCTATGACTTAATGGGTCTACCTGAAAGTAAAGAAACGCCAGATGGTCAAAGATGACATCATCGAGAAAACATCATCAAATCCTGAAAACAGCAAATACCCAGATCTTCGAAAACAAACTCGGGAAACAAAACCACTTTGCCACCATGGTGAGTATCGCCCTTTCCCCACTGTAGTGCGATCTCTGAGTTGGTATATTTAATAAACAGTAGCACTGGGACTGCTGTTCACTCAATGCCTTTCTGTTTTACAGTAGTTTTTGTATTTTGTATTTGTTCATATTCAGTTGAGTGGTTATGGTGGTGAATTCTCTAACCTTGGATTATTTTTACATCCTGGTGGCCAAGTATTTTTTTTCCTGGGGATGGCTTTCTGAGTTCTGGATGTTTGTTGTTTTCAGATTTCAAAGTTTTCATCTTGATGATTCCATCTTTGATGATCTGGTATTTCAATTTTTTTTAATTTTCTGAAGTAGACCCGTCTTAACATATAATCTGTACCAAGTGGATTACCAGCTGTGACATAACACACAATCTGTGCAACATGGAGTACCAGCTGTAACTTAACACAATCTCTGCCAGTTGGAGTACCAGCTGCGACTTAATGCAATGAGTACCAGTTGGAGTACCATCTATGACATAACACACAACCTACACCAGGTGAAGTACCAGCTGAGACTTTACATACAATCTGTGCCAGATGGAATACCACTGTGACTTAATACAATCAGGGCCAGGTATTATACCAGCTGTGACTTAACACATATTCTGTGCCAGGTGGAATACCAGCTGTGATTTAACATAATCTGAGCCAAGTGTAGTACTAGCGGTTCCTTAACACACAATTTGTGCCAGATGGAGTATCAGCTGTGACTGACACAATCTGTGCCAACTGCAGTAAAAGCCATGATTTAACACAATCTGTGCCAGGTGGAGTACTGCATGTGACTTAACACATATAATCAGAGGCAGGAATCTGTATTAGGTGGAGTACCGACTGTGACTTACATACAATCTGTGCCAGGTGGAGTACCAGCAGTAACATAACATATAATATGAACCAAGTGGAGTACCGGCTGTGACATAACACACACAATCTGTGCCGGGTGGAGTACAAGCTATGACACAACACACAATGTGTGCTAGGTGTAGTACTAGCTGTGACTAAACACAAAATCTGTGTCAGGTGCAGCACCATCCAGATGGAGTACCAGCTGTACTTAAATAATCTGAGCCAGGTGGAGTACCAGCTGTGGCATAACAAATAATCTGAGCCGGGTGGAGTAACGACTTTGACTCAGAACACAATCTATGTCAGGTGGAGTACCATCTGTCACTTAACACATAATCTGTGCCAGGTGGAGTACCATCTGTGACTTAACACAATCTGTGCCAGGTGGAGTACCAGCTGTGACATAACATATAATATGTTCCAGGTAGAGTACCAGTTGTGACTTAATCTGTGCCAGGTGGCATAACACATAATTTGCACCAGATGGAGTACCAGTCATGACTTAACACAATCTGTTCCAGGTAGAGTCGCAGCAGTGTCAGATGGAGTACCAGCTGTGAAACAACACATAATTGGTGCCATGTGAACTACCAGCTGTAACTTAACACACAATATGTGCCAGGTGGAGTACCTGATGTGACTTAACACACTCTGAGCTGGATGGAATTATCACATAACTTGTGCCAGCTGAAGTATCAGCCATGACTTAATAAACAATCTGTTCAAGGTGGGGTAGCAGCTGTGACTTAACACACATAATCTATGTCAGATGGAGACCAAGCTGTGACTTAGCACAATCTGTGCCAGTGGGAGTACCAGCTGTGACATAATACACAATCTGTGCCAGGTGGTTTACCAGATGTTATTTTACACACAATCTGTGCCAGGTGGTGTACCAGCTGTGCCTTAATACAATCATGGCCAGGTAGAATACCAGCTATGAATTTGCACACAATCAGTGACAGATGGAGTACCAGCAGCAACTTAACAGAATCAGGGCTAGGTAGAATGCCAGCTCTGATTTAACACAAATCTGTCCCAGGCAGAGTATCAGCTGTGCCTCTGAACACAATCTGTGTCAGATGGAGTAACAGCTGGTAACTTAACACATAATCTGTGCCAGGTGGAGTACCAGCTGTGACACAGCACACAATCTATGCCAGATGGAGTAGTCACGCAATCTATGCAAGGAGGAATATTTGATGGAGTATCATCTGTACCAGAATCATGTTTTGATGAAACATAGCTATCTCATAGATCCTGTAGTGCTGCATCCGGTACCTGATACAGAATGGTGTTGGATGGAATGCAGGAAAAGCTATCATTGTGCAGAGCAGAGTAGCAGAGTTCTGTATGGCATGCTGGCTGGACTAATAAAATGCCAGCTGGCATGCATTGTGAATCACCACAATACCTTGTTGAGACACAGCTGTCTCAAAAGTATGGCAGTGTTGTACTTGGTATATTGACACCTACAGCTTGGCATAAAATCTATCCTGGATGGAGTTTCAGTTGTATGAGCAGCATGGTAGGTGGGCTGGCAGAGTGCAGTGTGGAGGGATATGGCTGGCAGAGTGCAGTGGGGAGAGTCAGCTACAGCTGGCAAGTGTAGGTTACAGTGCCAGTTTAACCAACAGAGTGTCATGGCATGACATGTCACAGGTGGACTGCCAAATGGAGTACCAACTGGATTAGTGTGGTTATTTGTCCTAGAAACCTAACGATGTGGTGTGTGTGTGTGTGTGTGTGTGTGTGTGTGTGTGTGTGTGTGTGTGCGTGTGTGTGTGTGTGTGTGTGTGTGTGTGTGTGTGTGTGTGTGTGTGTGTGTGTGTGTGTGTGTGTGTGTGTGTGTGTGGAGCCAGTAGGCATCTGAAAAATAATCTACACTGATTGAACTTGTCTACTGCTTGCTGACCAGCAGAGTGAGGGTGGAGTGCCAAATGGACCATTAGAGTGCCTTGACCAAACACAGATGACAGCCTCAGCATGACTATTTTGGGTGGAGTACCAGATGGCACATAGCATCCAGTCCATCCCTGTTGAAGAGCTAGACGGCACTAACAGAGAAAGAGTATAGGTGGAGTGCTTCATGTATTTCCAGCAGGCACTGAGAGATAAGGACTGCTGTCATGTGAAGTGTCAGGAAGAGTGCTAGTTGAAGTGATAGGTGTACTGATGGGTGAAATGCCACTCAGCACCTGCACAAAATGGTTGTACTCCTACTTGTTACAAGTGTACTGTTGCAGCACAGTAGCCAAAGACAAACATTAGTTGTCAAGAAGAAGAAATAACAATGTATATTGTATACAGAAACAGTAACCAGAAGATGATAATGGGATTCTATATGGACCATTCATAGGTTCATAGGTATATACTAGGCTAATGACATCAGGACCTTTAAAAGTCTAGTCATGTGACCCAGCCCCAACTGTGTCCATATGAATCATGGGGAATGCTAGGACGTTTCTAGAGGTTATATGTGTGGGGGAGTATGTTAGACAAAGGCAGACAGTAATGCACAAACTATCAGTGACATGGGGGCCAGGTCCAGGGTGAATTTCTGATGTCCCATCCATTGGTCAAGTATACACTGAAATAGGGTTAGGAATAGACTCTGCTGCACATGGATGAGAAGCCTGTTCCAGAACATGGGGAACATCTCAGACACATATCTCTCTTCCCAACATGTCTTATTTATGTCACAAGCAAGATTTAACTCTTTGGATCTAGTGGTTTTGGTGCTGTTCATTTTTTGGATGTGCAAATGGTCCATCAGAGCTGGATCCAAAGATGCCTTGTATGACAGGCATCGAGTGATGTGGCTTTAAGGAGATCAATAAAGGACAATGTTTGTAGGCATTCCAACTGCTGCTTATGTCTAGTTAGATACACGCTGAAAGGGGCATTACACTCAATGATGGGTTTTATAAGATCCAAATAAAGTGGTACTGTGACTTTCTTGGACCTGGTTGCTATGTCCTTACTTATAATTATAATGATTTTCTTACTAGCTTGGCCACATCTTGATCAAAGTTCAGACTGCTGTCTACATACTTTCCCTGATCCCTAAC
Source organism: Protopterus annectens (assembly GCF_019279795.1). NCBI lineage: Eukaryota > Metazoa > Chordata > Ceratodontiformes > Protopteridae > Protopterus > Protopterus annectens. The sequence continues at coordinate 474,862,398 of NC_056750.1, forward strand.
TAGAACATCAGCTCTTAGGGGTGTTTTATCGATGAAGTAATTAGCCTGGGTGGTAGTTTTCCCAAAACATGTATAATGCATTTCTTGGCATTGCGTTTTAATCCATGAGTTTGGCAGCAGTCATTTTTCAGTGTTAGCCCTGAGGTACTCTGCTGGTGACTGGTCTCTTAGTGGAGGTGGTCTCATAAATTCTGACTTCCTGGGTCTTGTCTGTGAGTTAGCTGACAATCCAGTGAGATATTTAAGAGTTTATGCCCAGTTCAGTGAGTTTGTTAACTAGATGTGAATGGAGTATTTTTATCAAACACCTTAGACAGGTACAGGTAGGTGGTATGCACCATCTTCCCGTCATCCATTGCCTTGTAGAACTTTTCAAAGATGCCCACCACATTTATTAAGTATGACCATCCCTTGACAAAGCCAAACTGGGTTGGGTTCAGTGTCTGAAGGTTGCCTATATGTCTTTGCTGATCATTTCCATGATGATTCATTCCATGGCTTTGCATATTAGATAGACTAGTAGGTCTGTAATTTCTAGGGTCGATTGATGATAACCACTGCAGTCCTCCATTTTCTTGGTACAAAGCCTGCTTTGAGGCTATAACATAAAATGAAAATATGGAAGCTCTGTAGTATAGTACTATAAATAAATGTTACATAGCTAGCTATGGGCATGACATTATAAAAATGATCAGAACACAAACATTAGAGTATATAAAAAGACAAGTGTCATCATCAGTTTAGCAGAAAACCCTGTGGTTACTGATAATACTGGTCTGGGGACAGATATGAAGAGAACTTGTCAAAACTATGCCTATTACTAGATAACATAAATAGGTTAATGGGTCTGGGGTTTGGGAAATTTTACAGTAAATAAGATGATGACAGGAGCTGAGATGTTGTTAGATGGGAGCATCAGACATACTTAAGCATAAACAAATCTGGAGATAAAGCATACAGAAGGAGTGAGTAGTTGTTTTTATACTACTTTACATTTGGGAGATTATCTAGAAAGTATTTGTATCAGGCAGATTTTTTAAACTATGAAAAATGAGTTAGGATCCACTGACTTTTAAGGAAAGTTCTCGCATAACCTCCATAATCAAGCTTCACAGAACGTTGCTGTGCTTAAGCACCAATCTATTAATACAAGCAGGAAGCATACAAAATATTCCTGGAACCAGTTCACTAAACATGCACTGAGATAATGAACACATATGTCTCAAACAATACATGGCTTTAACTGACAGCACAGATAGTCTTACAACACTAAACTTTTAACTATTCCTGAAACAAATTTGAAGGAAAACTTATGAATATCCCAAACCATAATAAACAACTATTACACCTTCCATGATTTCTGCCCAACCTCTAGACCGAGAGTGTAGGTCATGATTTCAACAAGAAAAGGCACTAACCCCCCCCCCCCAGTAAATAGGCAAGTGAAATGCCACTAAAGACAAGGACCCTACATGGCTTAGGATACAAATCCAGCTTTTGTTATATACATTTTTTGTTTTCATTCATATCAGAATTACTTAAATAATTTAACTCATTCAATCCAATGGGGATCATAAAGTTTGCACTGTAACTTCCAATGGACGGAGCCTAGGCTTTTGGCAAAATCAAATTATGTCCTCACAAAAGAATGCGAAAAATTATATCTATATAAATTAATATCATAAAAACTTATAAAAACAACAGTTAATATCTATTTACCTGCACTAGAAAGAGGTCAGATATTAATACAATTGAGTTTGACACTGTGTAAGTTTTAAGGTGAAATATTTTAAAACCTTGTACATAGCATGGTTTTGGAATTATTGATGCAAATATGACAAGCAATATTTGGTTCCTAGAGGCATCAGTAGGAGGTAGCTGCAAATGCACCTGGAGGCGTCACTCAGATGTAATGAGCTAAGGAAACATATTCTACATGATATCCCTTTCAAATTATGTCTAGTGTCTTATCAAAACAAAAGATCAGATCAATCTCTGATGCAGTTCTTCTACACAAAGTACTTGTGCTATTTTTTTTTTTTTCAATTTGAGACATGATTGCATATTCATGGCCAGCAGACCAGATTTCTATTAACATGCATTCTGTAAAATGGCAAGAGTCCACAGTAACTTTTAATGCTATTTGTCGACCAAATTTCATTAAAATTTAGGTCAGTAGAAAGTTTTACATTTTGCTTTTTTTAAGACAGATAGAATGATATTCTTAGTATAGTAGTTCACAAATGGGAAAGAGCGGAACATTTGCAATTAATATGGAAAGGGTAAGGTATTTTGAAGAAAACACTCACTTACACCATAAGAGTAAAGTATCTAAAGTCAGTGGTTAAGCTGATGCAAAGGTATACATGAAAACCATAATCTTTCTATTACTTCATAGCATTTTGGTTATATCTGGATATTAGGGATGGATGCAGCTATGCGCAGACATGTTTAAAATACTTAAAGGCAAGCTGTGGACTCCACAGCTTTTAAAACTGATATTTTAAAAAACAAAAGGTTTTATTATATTTTATATAGGAGTATCCTTATTGGGACAACAGTTTATTCCGTTAAAGAATAAAAAGGAGAGACAGGAAACTTTTAAAAGGGGGAGACACAACAAAGAGGGGAATACAGAAAGGAAACCATCAAGAAGGTTGTGCTACAGAAGGTGGGAGAGGAGTGGCACAATGTTTTTGTTGGGGGAAAGACCCAACCAGTTTTAGGTGAGAGTGTATAGTTCAAAGGATAAGGGAAGAAGGGCTGAAGTGCCTGCCCACAGAGCTCAAACATTTCCACTACCAAATGGTCGAGCATTGAAGGACATCCTCAATCAAGTTCCAAAGCTTCCATTCTATGAGGCTTTCCAGACTGTCACATGATAAAAAAGGGGTTTTTGGACTGGTGGATGGGATTGTAATATTGAATTAAAAATATAAAGTGAAAAAAAATTATACATATACCAAGCAAAATAAATGTGGAGGGGAATAGGGGTGTCATAAAATACTTGGGACATCCCAAAACATGTTTTTTTTTTTTGTGGAAAAGAAGGACATATGACAAGTAACTGTTATAAAAGAAAATATATTTGTGGGGAAATGGGACATTATGTGAATTGAAATGTTATAAATTTAATAAATTTTGACATTTATGGATGGATTGTAAAAATGAAAATAAGAGTAAGGAAAAAGAAAGAGAAGAAAATGAACAAAGGGAAGAAATTTTAGAAGTAATAGAAACAGAAGAAAATTAGAAGAGAAAAAACAATAAAGACAACATATAATAAGGCTCTGACATAACTAATGAAGTAGATATAACTTGGGCGATACTAAAAGAAAATACAGAATACTATTGATAAAAGGGTAAAAAGACAAAAAAAAGACAATTTGAAGGAACAAGTACAAAAAAAAGAAAGAAAATGTATGAAAAAGAATATATACAGCTAAATGATGGGGGGTTCATATAATGTTTAAGGCGTTTCACTTACTTTATTTTATAGTATCAGAAGTTAAAGAAGAAAGGAATGTACTTGAAACAGAATTGCCTGATCATCTTGCAATATGACTAGAGATAAATGATTATTACTATTACTATGAGAACATTTTATAAAAATTGGTCTGAATGGTTGATGATATTTAAGGAAAAATATAAAAAAATGTTTTTTTTTTACAGTGGCAATATTATGTATGAAAAGTAGAAAAATAGAAACTATAACAATGTATTGAAAGATTTAGAACATAGTGATAGGAAATACCTTAACAAAAGGAATTATATGAATGAAATCAGGAAAAATACAAGAATTGTATGTAAGCAAATATATTTTTTCAACAAAAAAGAAAGGGAGTGGAGTTCAAGATGGCCACTGAGCACTGAACACACACTTTCTTCCTGTGGCCTGCTGAGGCCTTATTTAGAGCTCCACGAGGGTTCCCTAAGCTCCTAGGGCCGTTTCAACATTCCATTACCCAGAATGCAACAGGAACATCAGCCGATGACATCATGAGGTTGCAACTGAAGAAGCAGTGCATTACTGGGAAAGCTAATATCATGAATCAGAGCTTAGGGAGAATAAATGGATCTAAAACAACACTTTCTGGACACTTCAGGATGGCGGTAATTAAATGGGCTATAAAGGACTCTGGTTAGGGTAATTTAACAGCCTAATTTTATGTTTTAAGTAATGAATATATTACAATATAGGTTTTTTCTAGCAATACAAGTACATCAGTTTGTCAGAAGTCTTTCATATCAAATTGCATAGTAGCTGTCATCTGCTGGTCGAGTTGCAAAATTACAATGCCATACTTCAGACATGCCTTTCTGTGCCTTTCAGTTTTTCAAAAACAATATTTTATGTGTTCGCATTTAGTTTTCTGTTTAGGCATGTGTTTGAGTGCTCATTGTGAAAGTGTTTTAGATACAAACTCATACTGTGTGAGCAAAATAAAAAGCCTATGCAATTGTCAAAAGTTATTTAAAGACAGCTAAAGGCAATTGCCTGTTTAGTAATCTATTAGTGTGCTCCACAGCTGTGCTACCTTTACTGAAAATATGTTTTCAAGTGTTGAAATCTAACTGTTGTTGTATGGAAACACAAATTAGCATTTTGACTACTTTCACCATGATTCAATCACGATTCATGAATCATGATGTTTAATTCTACACTGAAAGTGCAGGATATGGATGTTTTGTTCCTTCTCTCAATGAAGGTGGATCTACAGAACTAGTGAGCTTGATATACTGTATGCTTGTGCTTGGTTTAATTAGCTGGCTTGCTAAAACTTGCTTGCTTTCTAAAACGGCTTGCTAAACTGTTTTTTTCTTTTTCTTACAGTTATTTAATTCAACTGGTTAGTGATGATATGTGAGTTATGTAATTTACTGTGAACTGCATTCAGTGAAAATCCAATTAACTGCTTGATTGTCAATTAATGCTCTTGTTTTTGTCTTTCCTTCTCTAATCCTATTGCTATGTAATTATGTGTGTAATGCATATTTAGTCAACACAGTTAGATATCTAGATAGGTAAAAAATGTATTTACATTTGCTCAGAGCTATTCTGTTTGTTGACGCATATATTTAACCTGTAATTTTTTCCTGTTATAATTACCCCCTTCAATAACCTCCCTTTATAGCAGTATGCTCAGTTAGAGCTTATCTAAGTTGACTGTCCCTTCTCCATACAGGAGACCAAAACATATTATTAGGATATTATGGTACTTACTGCTATGCCAGTTATAAATAGAACCTGTGATCCTATGTGATGTAATGGTTATTAATAGCTCTGGTTATAAATTGTGTTGGTTTCAATTACTTAGTAACTTTTGTCTATATTACTCCAACTTCACTTGCTTATTTACATGGAAATTTTCAAAGTCATTAATTTTAAAAATGCTGTATGTATTATGTTCTTATGGTGGCACTGTATTATCTCCCTTAACTCCTAACTCAAACATCACTTTGCCTTTAACTGTCCATTCTATGTACATATGTTTTTCAATATCCCTTAACATTTTTAAGAGTGGCATGGTGGTGTAGTTGTCCAATGTTTGCTGGCGCTTGGACTATTGATGTTAGTTTTTATATTTCCCTGCTCTGTTCTTGTATTATTCTTTATAAGGGAAAATATTTAAAAACAGATCACTTGTATCTATTTAGAACTTATTCAAAAATGACTCAGGAAGACTGGTGGTTAGGCACTGGGTTTATGGTAAGGAACATGGATGCCAGAATACGATTTACTACCACATTAACTTTGTTATATATAAAAAGTGTGTTTACTAATTGGACCGTCCCTAGTAGGGCTTTTTTCTTAGTTTATCCAAACATATATCTACGTTTTGAATCTAAATTGTGATGATTAGTGTGAATTCCAGGAATGTAAATGGCCTTCAAGAAATCAATAAAAAGAAACTGGTTGTGCACCTGATTTTTCAGAATAAATCTAATATCGTCTTTCTACAGGAGACCCATATGACAAATGTTCAATAGGATGATATTAAAAAAAGAAATTGGATTAAACTTGTGATATCAGCAGGGAATAGTCTGGCATCAAAAGGCACTGTAATGATAATTAAAAAATCCTTTCCTGGCGAAGTGCTAAATACTAAATTTGACCCGAATGGTAGATGGTGTTTATTTTCCTGCTTGTACCCTCAGGTAAAATCCCCTTTACTTTTCTTAAACTTATATAGCCCATGTACAAACCAGTACTTATTCATCTATGAAATACATAATCTACTACTTCAATTTCCTAATCACCTTTTCATTATTGGTGATGACTGGAATGCACTCATGGACCCCTTGAATGATAGTTCAAATAAAAACAGGAAACTGCCTTCGCCATTTAGGATTTGATAAATAGCTTCATCCTAGTAGACCCGTTTTTAATATTTGACCATGACAGAGAGCTAAATAAGTTCATGTTTTATTCGGCTTTGCACAAAGTGTGGTCCAGAATTGATTATTTTTTGGTCTCTGATATCTTTTCAAACAAAATTACAAACTTTGCCCTTGAGGCTAGATCTATATCCGACCACTCGAATGTCTCACTTTGTATTAATCCCACTCACCACCTGAATCGCAATGGTAGTAGTCCCACTTGGTCACTAAACAGTAACATTCTTAAAAAAGAAGAGGTTCTGCAGGAAATTAATGATTATCTGAAACAATATGATGCAGAATCTTGTTTATCCACCATCCCCTTAGATATCCAATGGGCTACGGCCAAAGCGGTCATCAGAGGAATACTCATACAAAAATCATCTTATTATAAAAAAAAAAGAGAAATTGTATATCAACAACCTCAACAATGAGCAAAAGATGACTGATGCACAACTACAAAAGGATTTTTCTCCTGAACTGGAAAAGAAACTATATGAGATACAAAAAACAATTTACTCCTTTCACTTTCAAAATCAATCCTTGGTAGAACTCAAACTCCTTCACAGATATTCGGAATGGGTCCAAACCCCCTCCAGAACACTAGCTAGACTCATAAACATCAAAGAGGGACCAAACTATATTAATGAAATAAATACAAAGGGAAAAACTTATACAGTAATGAAGATATTGTTAACCATTTTGTAAATATACTCACTGAAATCTATAATCCCAAAAAACAGACCCCAAATGAAATGCGCAAAAAATTCCTAAATGAGCTATCTGTTCCAAAATTATCCTCTGCACAAAACACCTTTCTAAATAGCCCCATAACACTGAATGAAACAATGCTAGCTATTAAAAAACTTAAACCACATAAGGTGCCAAGTCCTGATGGTTTTACAGGTGAATTTTATAAAACTTTTAGTTGTCACCTTTTTAAAACTCTCCTTGTCATGCATAATTATATCATCTCTAACTGGATTACTGATAAGTATATGAACAATCTGAAAACATTATTCATCCCAAAACCGAACTCTGACAAGTCCAACCCTCTCTGCTATAGGCCCATTGCCCTCATTAACGTTGACATCAAAATCTTATCTACCATTTTCGCTAATAGAATTCAGAAAGTTATAGCTACAGTCATTTCTTCTGAACAGTTGGGAGTTATGAAACAGAGACAGCTGTGTGACAATACTCTTACCTTAAACACATAAATGCTCTTTCTAAAAAGTGATAACCACCCGCGCTATGCACTCACGCTAGATGCTACCAGAGCCTTTGAGAACATTGGTCTAAACTTCCTTTACCTAACCATGAAATTCTTTAACTTTCCTGATCTTATTATCAACACCATTAAGATGCTTTATAACAATGCCTCTACTTCCCTGTATATAAATAAAACTTTATCACGTCCTATTAAAATTATCAATGGCACTAGGCAGGGCTGCCCACTCTCAACTTATCTTTTCAATTTATATCTCGAACCTTTCATTCTCTGGGTTAAACAAAAGACTTATCATATCCCAAAATCTTTAACATTGATATAAATTATTCTGCATTTGCAGATTACCTAAACATCTATTTTGAGCTTCCCAACACCGATCTTCATAAAATCCGAAATTCTATTCATCTTTTTTCTGAGGCTGCTGATTATAAATTAAACCCCGCAAAATCATCTATTTTTCTATTAAACCCTGCAAACCATTTAGAATATTACTTCCCCCTGTCTGACATTCCTCTCAAATATACACTCAAATACCTAGGAATAAATTTTACACACCCTCACCAATAACTAATAAAAGCAAACCTGTATAGAGTCTGGGATCAGATAAATAATGATCTAACTAGATGGAAATACATCAATCTTTCTTTGATATCAAAATTCATCATCATTAAAATTAATATTTTGCCTAGAATCCTTTTTCATCTTAACTCCATCTTCTTAAATGTTCCAAAAATTTTTTTCAGAAAAATAGAAACCACAATCTCAAAGTTTTTATGGTTTCCTAAATCAATCAGAATATCATACAGGAAACTAATTACCCCAAAGACCAAAGGTAGTTTAAGTCTCCCGGACTTTAATTTATATTACCACATCATTAATGGTAGCCATCTAATTCAAATAGCCTGCTATGATCCCTCTGCTGAATCTTGGTACCCAACCTGGATCAAAATCTGGTGCAACTATATATATATATTCGTTAAAATTCAATCCATATGCTGTCTTTTTTCTAGCACCTGATGGTGACTACAAGTTCAAGATCTTGCCTAGACTAAAGAACAAAATTTGCATCTTTCAAACTCTGACCTCCTTAAATTTACACAATACTGTTCCCATTCTCCAACCTATTCACCTAAACCCTAACTTAAAAATCAATAATAAAATGATTGATCTAACAAACTTCCCTATAATTAAGAAAGCCATAGTTTGGTACTTTTATAACTCTAAAAATGTTGCCAAGGTCAAAGCCTTATTTGGTGCTCCTAACAAATATGATCCTATCTTAAGACAAATTAGCTCACTTATAAAACAAAACATTTCTTGCTATAGAGTGAATGAGCAAGACATTACAGTATCACAATCTATCATTAAATCACTTTCCCTATGGAACAAAATGATTTTGAATACCTATAAACTTGTGTCAAGCATGAACTATAATCATTCACTTCTATTTTCCAAATATTGGGACAGTATACAAGGAGAAATCTCTATGGAGTCTAAGTGTGAAGCAATCAATAATACCTTGAATCTAACCCCCTTCAAAAACCTAATTTACACTCAACTTATGATAAACAACAATTCCTACTATACCCCAGCAGTCTTACTGAAATTCGGATACAATAAAAACATAACCTGTCCATTCTGTTCCCTTCCACATGTAGATATACTTCACATCTTTTGGAGCTGTAAGAATATTTACAAACTTTGGTGTTCTCTTAGAACTCAGTTGGAAAAATGGGATATGAAAAAAAAAATTTCTTGGCAAACCATGATTCTAAATATAATTCCTAAATCTCTTAAGGGTATCAATCGCCACATCTGTGTTATGGCCTGCGCTCTTCTCAAATATTTTATAGCCAAGAATTGGATCAATCCCTCAGCAATAGCTTGGGAAAACTTTGCATCAATGGCAAACAAATATATATCTGCACACAAGTTATGCAATAATAACCAAAAGAAAAAAATAATATTTTCAGAATTACTGGTGTAGCCTTTTTGACCTAATCCAAACTAAATAATCTCCCAAAATGTGGGTCACTAACATTACATTCCAGGAAACCCTCCATCGGTATCATATCTGGCCCTATAATTATTAGACATTATCATCACACTGTAACTTTTGATTATACAAAGTATTTTGTTATATTATTTTGTAATCCTTTGGCATCCAAGGTGTAAATATGGTATAAGTAGTTGTACATGGTGTAAATAGTTGGTTTATATGGATATAGCCTCTTTACCACTTTTCTTTTTCTTAAGACAGTCATATACTCCTCCTTCCAAACCATTTTCCATTTGTATCTCTAGACTTTGACTTTAATAGGTTATTGGGGGACTTTACTGCTTATATTATTCTCTAAGATGTAAGTTTCCCTGTAAGATAACTGCTGTTTTATAAATGCATAGTTTTTGTACTAACTGTTTTATATATATGTATATATATATATATATATATATATATTTATATATATATATATATATATATATATATATATATATATATATATATATACCTATACTTTACTGCTTCCTGTAATGACTTACAGTTTTTCCTTTGTATGTTTGAAAAGTTTGCAAAATTCAATAAAATATATTTGAAAAAAAAAAATAAAGAAAGGAAGTATCGAGTTGCTTAAACAGATTACTAAAGGAAACTGGTAGTGCAATGAGAGAAATGAAAAATGCAAAAGGAGAAACAGAAAGAACTCAGAAAAACATTATGAATAGTTTAGTACAATACATACAAGAAATCTGTTAAAGAACAAAAAATAAGGTAGTGAAACAAACATGGAAATTAAAAAAAAAAACATATAAAAGAAAAAGAGAACAAGGAGTTGGAAAAGATTTCTTTACATGAGCTAGATAAAGTATTAGGACAAGTAGATACATATTCGGGTGCAGGATCTGGTGCCATAGGATATAAAATGTATAAAAATCTAAATGATTGGCTATATATATATATATATATATATATATATATATATATATATATATATATATATATATATATACATATATTGTAATACTTGGAATGAATGGTTATATGAAGGTTTTATGTACAAAAGATTATGTAGTGGAATAGTTAAATTCATTTGGAAGAAGGAAAACAGAAGAAAATTAAAGAACTGGAGACCGATAGTATTGAATAATAATAATTATAACATTTTTTATGAAAATAATGGAAAAGAGGTTTGACACTATTTAATTTATTTATAATATTACTGGGAAAGTCTGACTAGGACAGATATCATTTTCAGAGGAGGCCCAGGTAGAAAAGCTCCATATGTAAATTACATAAAGTCGAACACATATAAAACATACACAATCAAGATCAGTTGCAGTGGATAACAATGAGTACAGTAGGGCAAAATATGTAATAGATTTGGTACAGCACCATAACAAACAACAGAGTTTTCAGTATTGCTATATACAGTTATAGTTTGTGTTCGGTCATCATTTAGGGAATAGATTTTTATTTATACATGACCCATGAGGTGATAGTAGAGACTGGAGACAGAAGAAGGGAAAGCACTAGTAAAACTCAAAAGTTAGAGAATTTTGTCAGAAGGTTAGTTATGGGGAAGGTTAAAGGAGAGAACAGATGAAGTAGGGTAGTCAGATAGGTGGGGGGAGTAGCTTTAATAGTTTTTATTACATTTGATAGTTTGCTTGTACGTAAGTGAAGTTGGCTTTTAGTGATGGGAGGTAGAATTAAGCTGGGCTAGTGCATGGGCACAGCCATTTATTTGTGAGGTAGCTCCTAAGAAGGATTTTAAATTGAGATGGTTTAGCAGTAGATATGATTGGTAGTGGAATATTATTCCAAATTTTAGAAATGTACTTAGAGTAAAGTGAGTCAATAGTGGCACTGCTGGATTTCAATACTTGCAATAAGGATCTATTAGTGGATCAGAGGACTCAAGGATTCCATGTTAGCAGCAGCTGGCAGAGAGCAGGATTTTTTTGGTTGGTAAATTAGTTTATGGAGAGTAGTAAGCTGACTTTAGGATAGGTAATGTGGTAATTCTAGCAACTTCACTTGTTGAAGGGCAGAGCAGTGGTGTGAACTGGGAGAGGAGCAAGTAGCAAATTTAGCAATTTTATTGTAGCAAGCTTACAGTTTGGTCAAATCAGTTTTCTTTAGATTAGTGAAGATGGGGGAGGCATAAACTATGGTGGAGAGTAGGTGAGTCCTGGCTATAGTCTGCCTTATGTTATTAGTGAGGAAGGGCTTGAGTCTATACAGGGCACCTAGTTTTATGTGTGTTTTCTTGATCTACTGGGATGCACGCATATCAAATTTCAATGCATTGTCTATAAGTATGCCTACTAGTTTTATTTGATCTACTGTGTATATTATGGTATTATCTGATGAGTATAGTTGGAATGAAGTAGTGGGGTCATGGGGTTTCCTAGGGTGAAAAAGCATGAATTTCATGTTGGATAGGTTCAGGATTAGCTGTGAGCCAGATATCCAGGCGTCAAGTGACAGGAGGGATTGTTGTGTTTTTGTTTTGAGTTCATTAAAGGTAGGTGAAGCATAGATGACAGTGGAGTCATCCATGTATTGTACAATGGTGGCTAGTAAGCTGCTGTGTAAAGCCTGTTCATGAATATACTGTCTCAAAGAAGTCAACCAAATTCAACATACATGACCTCCCCTTGACAAAACCAAACTGTCTGGGATCAAGTGCCTGGAGGTTGCCAATGTCCTTGTTAATGAAGTCTATGATAATCTAGCTCCATGGCCTTGCAGATCAAGCTAGTTAGGCTGATGGGTGCATAATTTCCTGAATCAGTGGATGCTCCACCTTTGTGCAAAGGGATGACAGTAGCTGTCATCCACTTGGCTGGTACAAAGTCGGTACTCAGGGTATGGTTGAATAGGGTGTCTAATGGTGCTGCAGGTTCCTGCCTGAGTTCTTGTAGGATTCAGCCTGGGATATTATCTGGTCCCACGGAGGCTGTACTTTTTGGGCAGTGATGACTTGCTCCCTAGAGATAAGGGTTGGGGGTCAGGTACTGGGGATGTCCTGTTTTACTGATTGGGGGGGGGACAGAGGAGTGCAGTTTTCACTGAACCTGTCTCCAGCAAGTTGGCTATATCTACAGGGTTTGTGCATGTGTTGTCTGTGACCACCAGTTCTGAGCAGATCTGTGTACTTCTCTTGAGATTCCGGGAATATGTGAAGAAAGCCTTATGATTGTCTTCAGTGGATATGGCCAGTTTGGACTCTAAGTTTGCTTTGGAGGATTTCACTAGTGCTCTTATTTGCTTGTTCAGGCTAAGATGAGATTGCTTCCAATTAGACATCTGCTCCTTCTTCGTCCTGGGCAGCAATTTATTTCTTTTTGTTGTAGAGTGTATTTATTGTAGATGTCCATCAGACAGGTTTACTCTTCCTTGAGGAGGAGGATTTTGTCCTGTCTGGTATTCCTGATTCCATGCAACTGTATAAATGCTCATATAGTACTTTGGTGTAAGTTTGGACATATATGCCAGTTTCTGTGGATGGGGTGGAGGCTGTGAAGCTGTTTATACCTTCCCTCAGGAGGTTGTAATCAGCTTTGGAGAAGTTTTTTTATTTGATCCCAGTTTTTAGTATGTTTTAATATTTGCGACAGTAGTGTTTTGAAAAAAGTTAATCTTTCTTTCTTTTTCCAGACCATCCTTGCAGTAGCAAGGAAATGTATTTCCAGGAAATGGAGAGCAACCAACTCACCATACACAACATACCTAGCAAGTGGATTTTTGTTGCCAACGGTATTTGAAAATACATTTTTGCAGATATTTTCATTTATATGGGTGTTTAGACTACACTTCGTAAAAAGAGGAGTTTTGTATGTAAATAAAGAGGAAGGAAGTTTAGGGTTATTTAACCCAGTGGTATATTCTGCTTCATTAAATTTGCACAAAGTGTTAAAGTGGATAAATGAAAAAGATGAGAGATTAGTAGAATAAATATAAGTATGATAAATCTTGGGGTATGGTAAAAGGATAAAAGAGAAAAAAGTGTATAAATGAAGAAATAAAATGTTATCAAAAAAATATTTTTGTGGAAAACAAAAATTGATGACCTAGAAAAAGAAAGAAATCTATGGTATAACAATGTAATGATAAAACACTACTACCCCAGTAAACACAAATGGCATTGGCTGCTCAACCGCAAATGTGCCATGACATTGTTAGGGCTCAGAGCAATGCCAAAGAGAATCAGCTCGAAATGGTCTGAGCCATCCAGGGTATGTGAGAGGATTTTCAAGCACTACCTTGAAATGGCAGGGAATAGGGATAATGCCTATTCCTTGCCCTACAACAGTGTCTTCAACTGATTCATGGGGACCCTTAAAACTACTATCCTACTGTATTAGGGTCAGCCTTTTACTATAATACAGCTATTATCTGAATTACTAACCAGTGCGTGCCTTTAGTTATAGTAGACGTAGTGAGCAGATGAATGACAGCTCACAAAAAGCAGAGTGGCAATGGACTATGTCATATACAAAGGCAAGCAGTACAATTGATGACTAGTTTGAAATAGATGGTGGTAGTGGTGTGTAGTTGGTTTTCACTCAAATGCCAAGACAGGCACTGTAATTCCAGTGGAACTATGTCTTCTCTGTGTAACAGGTGGAGGTGGAGGGGTTTATCCACCTGTGCTTCAATGGTTAAGGGTGGTGATATCATTGCAGTCAAAACAAGATTTAGGCTGAGAGATGTTCCTACCAATTTCAAATCAGCAAAGAATGTGGTTATTTTTAAGGTAGGCTCTTATCAAGGGAATGTTATACTGGTTAACTTTCATGGACCTAAAAAAGATGAGTTCTCAGTTTAATTATGCAAGGAACCTCTAAAATAATATCCAGAATTGCACCAAGATAATCTCTAATGACATCACCCACTTACTATACCCTTAGCACAGAGCTAACATCCCATCAGGTATATGAAAGAAAATTTAACTACAAGTAGTTGCAAAGCAGACCTTCACAACAGGTTGATGTACTTCAGAAGAAATATAAGACAGTTACAATTCAACATATGCAGGACAGATGGGAGAATCAGAAACTGTTCCACTGGGCCTAGGAGGGGTGTCTCCTCTAAGATTGTTGTGTCTGTTGAGATCCAGGACAATCAGATCTTTTAAGAATTCACTGGAAAAGGTGGTAATAGTTCATGTTGATATTTTGAGAATCTCTGAGGATTACTTTATGGAACTTTCTTCTACTTGTTGGCACACCTGATCAAAGGGAGGCGTCAGGTTTGTTGCCATCCTTAGAGTCCTTTTGTCAGCTGAAATTGCTCAATAAGTACAAAATACATATTAATTTGTGCAGGAAACTGTCAATGATATTGACTCACTGCCCAAAGACCGGGAGGGCCTCAAGTGCTGAAAACCTACTGTTGACTACTCAATGTAGTGTAAAGATGTTTTGGCTAGTTAATTATTGGAACTGTAAAATTATATTTGAACCTATCAAATCTCCCCAATGTCTTAGAGAGCTTCTTTAGTGATCTTGCTGAGGAAGGAAGGAAAATCCAAATTGGATGGTAGTATTTACTGGCCAGTCTTCCGTAATATATTTAGATGTTCAAATTCCTACCAACATTTTAGCTCTGTGGTTAGACAGCATACCTCTCAACCTCTCAGTGCAAAATATCTGGACAAAGCCAAAAAGAATAGGGGTACAAATTCCAAAAAATAGGAACAGCATTTAAATCTCTCTCCTGTAAACTTGGAAATTTGTTAGAATAATAGGTGTTGCATTGTTACATATTTTCTGAAGGATATAATGTCAGAAACTTAAATGTCTGTCATTATTTAATATTATTTATTGACTTCAATTTTCAATGATTTGCCAGAAAACCTCAAATTTTATGAGTAACAGACAAAATACATGAGGCAGAAATGTGGACATTCTGCAAAAATCTGTACAGTTGAGAGGTATGTTGGAGAGGTTTTTATATACTCTCCTTCTAAAAAGGTTTTATAAATGGAAAGGGTATTAGGACGGGTTAAACTGTGGACAACTGTATGACATTTTGCTTTATATGACTTGGAACCCACAGTGGCCTTCTCAATTGCAAGGTGTTTGTTTCCAAAGAATGGTTATTGTTTCCAAAACTGCGTGTGATCTTCTAATACATAGTTCTTCACTCTAGTTCAAATATTCATCAGTTAAAATTAACTAAACACACAATTTTGTTGGCTTCCTAATGAAATTACAAGACTCATGATTGTAAGCCCCAAAATTACAAAGAAAAAGCTATTAGAATAAAGAACAGTCAATGTCAAAAGCATTGTTCTCCTTAAAGTCATTTTATGCAGGAGGCAGATCTCAAAATAGAGGCTTGCATTCCCCCCCCCCCACACACACACACACACACACATTTTTTTTCCTCAAACTTGGAGCCTGCCTTACCTTGGAGAAAAAGAAATACTCCAAGACACATTGGCATTTTTGCTCATTCAGTCTCGGTAATCCAAAACTCATATTAATGAGTATAAGATTAAAAAGAAGTTACCCGGCATCTCGATTAGTGTTTACAGGCATCCCTGAACACAGCATCATCCTTACCTTTGTAAAAAGTTTTGCTGGCTTTCAATTCAAAGTAGAGCCACTCTCTTGCATTTTACAATCACAACTTCTGCACTGCCCCACCTAAATGTTGGTCTCTATCAGGGAACAGCAGAGTTCTATCAAAACAAAATTAAAATATACAATCAAAATTTAGTGATTACATTAGTCAGCCTTAACTTTGGGCAGGTCATAGGGGAAATAACTTTCACAAAAGTCATTTCTGCTACATAAGATCATTTCTCAAGTAATATAAGAAATAATCATAATAAAAAAACTTTGAAGGGCTCACAACAAAACAGAAAGAGCATCTGTTTTCAAAACAGTAAATGTATATGCTTTGAAGACAATTGTTAAAATGCCCCACTATCTTTCTAGAGATACTCTCAAACAAAACTTGAATAGAACTGACATCAATGTAATGAGATGATCTCTCTTGAATACAAATATGTAAATACCTTTACTTAGCTTACCTGCATGACTGAATTTCTAGATTTGTATTGCAAATACCTAGCAATGAACATTTTCAATTTGTCAAGTCTGAGTACTATAACAATTCATGTGTATAATTTTTCTACATCATCTTCTAATGCCTTCTACTAAAGTTGCTCCTGTGGATGTGTTCTGTATCATGATGTCTGTGAAGAAGCATTGCAACTACTATATTACATGCATCTTAATGTTCCTACACTGCAGCCCAAGGCAAGGATGAAAAGGGTCAGTTGACAAGGCCACCTAACTGTTTATCAAGATTACACTATTATATATATCTTTTTTGCTAATGGAGCAATTTCTTATTTGGAGTCGCACGTTGTACCCCCAAAAACTTATCAACTGGTACGCTTCATGGCCCATTTCATTGCAACAAGGAATGAGGCAAGAATGTCCTTTTTCTCCCCTGCTGATTTGGATGAGGGCTGACATTTTTCATGTGATACTTTAGGATAAAAGTAACTAGCTAGATTCTCATGTATAGGCCCTATAACCTGTCAAAGCGAGCTAATTTACTGAATGTAGTTTGCTAACGTTAGGAGGCCAAAGGCAGTCTATGTGTTGTAACTACTTTAAAGGAGCAATTTTGATTCTTGTCAGGTTTGTGGATTAACTATGTCTTGTCATGCCTTTTTCCACTTAGCAACATTGGTAGGAGAGGGATGTATTTACTCTTTCAGAACATTCAGATCCACTGGCTTTCCAAGTAACCTATCTAGGGATCAAACTTTAAGAACAGAAAGGAATTAACCAAACTTGAGTTGACTGATAGTCAACTAGAAATCTAGAGACCCCCTAATTAAAAATCAAAGCCACTGCTATAATGATTTTACGTACATTTATTCTTCTCTGCAGGAATATTCCCCAGCTCTCTCTTTGTTCCTAGATAAAAAGTGCAGTTGAAGCTCTTGAATTTTATTTGTGACTCAAAACAACTTAGAAGAATTTACTAGAAGCATATTCAACTCCAGATGGCTAAAGGATTAGTGGTACACAGACTTGTCAGGTATGTCTTCTTTGTGCATCTGAGATGTATGATTAAATCAAAGCTTCAGAAAGGGTTCAAGCACTGTAACGGCAGAGCTACTGGTAAAATTAAGACATTCCATTTTATATGCAGAACAGTAGTAATCAAGGAATTACAGAGGCCAAGACTTGGACAATACTAGGAAAGGTCACCAAATAACATTTTTGAGTATGATCAGTGGAACAGGATGTATACCTCCACTCAGGTAATTATGGGACATATACAACTGTGGTAGCAGGACTTGATGTAAGACAGGATCGCTTTTTGTTGAGGCTTACTACATGTAGGTATTTCTCTGCTAAATTAATTTGGAAAGGATAGCACCTGTTTAAATTAGTTCCAGTACTTGTAGTTGTGGTAAGACTACAGTAGGGGACATGAGGGATATAGCAGCATATATTTCCACAAATGAAACAAACCCAGTTATCTCTTTCACTAGAAGCAGGTATTATACAGTACTACGACTAAATAAAGAGACTTTGCATCCCATCAACCTTCATTTGGTAAACTCAAACTTGACTGGGTGATTAAGTTGGGGTCTGCATGGGTAAACGATGAACAGAAGGAAATGCTAATGGATTGGTCTGCCTGCAGATGAATACCACCCACACTTGTCTTCAAAAGGGTTAAAATATTGCATCAGTGTTAATTAATGCTTACAAACGTGTATGTGGGAGGTGCATTGCTGTTACTTTCTTGTTGGCAATACTAGTCCACAGTGGCTATTGCCAGAAGTAGACTATGTACATCTGGTTTGGGAATACTCTACTAACTTGTATAAAGCAAAAGGTAAAAGATGCCCAGGAATAGTTGATATGATCCCCCGCGCCTCACTTAGGCTTGACAGTCTCTTGGCTGCTTGACATAGTTAAGGAACACAACCTGATCTCTGAAGTTGTGCACTCTGGAAATCTGCAGATCCAGCCTTTCACCACAACATGCATCTTTAACTTTTGGAAATCCCGTCCCCATGATATATTTTGCCATGTACACTTAAATGAATACATACTGGCTAGGGTAGGTAGGTGACTGAGCAGTGAGCAGATAGTTATCAGTGAGGTAAGGAAAATGTTTTTGTATGATCTTTATAATGCTATTCTATACAATGCATGAGAGTTTCGTACTTAATGTTTACAATGAGGCAGTTGTTTTGTCATAATTCTTCTCCATTTTGTTTAGAATATGTTTTTCATTCATTCTGTTTCCTCCCTTTACAGACACAATTTTTTTTAATATTCTTGATTTAGTTACTTTTTTTTTATGCCAACAGAATGTTATACTGCAAATAAATAAGGTTCTAACTTATATTATAATCCCTGATGATATGGCCTTCCTTCATATAAGTTGCTATCCAAAATGACTTCCATTATATAGGTTCATAGGTAGGTACTAGGCTATCTGCCCAAGGGCATTTATAAGCCTAGCCAGAAGGTGTTGGCTTTCGCTGCCCCATTGATTAAGTAACTGATCCTCTGTCAAGCAGAGCCAATGAAGTGATCCCAGGGGGGTATTTTCTGTTACCCATCCACTCGTCAAGGTTTCTCAAAAGTGTTAGTGAGGGGCTCTGCCTGATGTAATTTGGAATTTTGTTCCAAAGCATGGTGAGTCTCTGTGACAGGAATCTATCCCTCCAGCATGTTCTATTTGTTGTTGTGGTGAGGTTTATCTCACTAGAGCGCGTGGCTCACAGTGACTTGGATTTCTTTAGGTGGAGCATGTTCATCAATTCTGAGTTAGACATGGCTTTGTAAGTCAGGCAGAGATCACCTCTGAGTAAGCGATATGCCACTGAGTACAGCCAGAGTTTTTTTCAGTCAGGCTGCATAGGACATATGTTTGAGACCAGTAATCCTCTTAGTGAGGTACTTTTGTGGTTTTTCCAGCTGTTGGAAGTGTCTTGTGAGGTACATCCCAAATGAGGCATTGTACTCTATGATGGGAATAATGAGTGACGAGTAGAGGCGCACTATAACCTCTTTATTTCTAGATGCGAACCCTTTAGTAATTAGATGGGCCACATAGAAGGATTTCCTAACTACTTTGGCAATATGATTGTCAAAGGAGAGATTACTATCTACCTGGGTCCCCAGATCTCTTATTACCTCTTGTGTATTAAGGGGGCTGCCACCTATGTGGTAATTTGTGGGTGTTTTGTTTTTCCCAAACGGGATGACTATGCATTTTTTGGCATTTAGCTTGAGGCCATGACTTTGACACCAGGTGTCCATCTCAGTAAGGCCCTTTTGGAGGATGTCCATGTCAGCTGGAGAGTCAATTATGGCTCCCAGTTTGCAGTCATCAGCGAACTTGGTTAGCCATAGTCCTCCTGTGTTTGCCTGTACTTCTGAGAAGTATATGCCGAACAGTAGGGGTCCCAGGACTGAGCCTTGCGGAACACCACTTGTGACTGGTTTAGAGTTGGACCTGGAGCCCGCTGTTCTTATTGTGTGAGTTCTGTCTGTAAACCAGTTGGCAACCCATCTAGTGAAGTAGGGGTTTATGTTCACGCTGTATGTTCATCAAAACCTTTCTGATGCACCTAAGAATTAAATTAGATAACTTCCTACATGTTATTTTCGTTATACAGCTATATTCTATGGTGACACTGTTTAAGAGCATATTATTTTAATTAGTTAGGCAGTTAAGAAGAATAGAAGCATTTAGCCAGGACTGCTTTATAATAAAATACTGTATTAAGCTACTTTACGCTTGACCAAAGCTGTCTTTGAAGTAGTGATCCCCTTGAGAAAACAGTAGTTGTAACACATTGCGCTAATGTTACTCTCAAGCCTAACGTAGCTTACTTTACTTTACCTTTTGACAATGTGTGTAGCAAAAAGTAAAACCAGGCCATATTACTTAGATCTTACTTTATGCAGCCTACACATAACATCAGTCATGATTTGCAAGTAGACTCACAATCGAGCCTACCCTTTAAAAAAGGAATGAAAATACCATACCATCTTAATATTCTGTAAAAAATGTTAGCTTCCAAATTTAACTTTAAACATTATTGAAAACTAGTATTTTTAAATGAAGAGCAGTGACATGAAAGGACAAAAACAGTCCAGGTTCTCCAATTATGAATTTTGATTTTGCTAATAAAGTCCGTCCTAAAAAAGTCATGTTTCACCAGGAAATGTTCCAGTTCAGTTATCTGGAAAAGTGGTGACTGCTATGCCACTATTTTTGTACAAACTAACTAGGACATGATTTATTGTTTCTAGCCCATTAAATCTTTTGTAATACTTCCCGAAATTGGCATGAACCTCATTAGTACCACATCTCTGTTGTACAGCTATGTCCCGTGAGTACTCATGTTCTCCACAGTTCATGGAATTTTTGTTGTAGGCATTTACACAGCCCAGAAAAATATTACAGCTAGCAGGATTTTCCAATAATACTGCAGGCATTAGGTTATTAAAGAAGTTCTGTTCTAATCTGGACAAAGGTATAAAATGCAGCAAATTAAAACAGAATGATAAAGTGGTGATCTGCAGAGATTCAGAGTGAGTTTTTCCTGAAATAGACAAGTAACAGTTCTCTTCAGGATTACAAAGTGATAAATCAGGTCTCAGATAAGAAGTGAAATTGGTGTGTGTGTGTGTGTGTGTGTGTGTGTGTGTGTGTGTGTGTGTGTGTGTGTGTGTGTGTGTATGTCTGTACATTGTCTGAGGTTGGGTTCATGTTGTAGTGTCACCTTTAAACATTTTTCATGACTACTGTTAAGTAATTAAAAAAAACAGATGAGTGACTGAAACATATATAATACCTACTAGTCTGATAAGTCTAATGTCAAATGACTGCAACTGAATTAATGAAGAAAAACTGAAAATTCTTTGTAAACCAAACAGAAATAAACCAGCCTTTTTAACTATACTGCTATGAACTTGACCCTTCAATGGATGCTACAACACATAAGCAGATTCTTTACCTCAGCAACTGTTTCATTTTACATGCAACCTCTACACACACAGTTTTGACAGATCTATCTTTAATATTAGCAGGACTGGATAGACACTAGACAAACTAGAACAAAAACAAAGTGCTCCAATGTCACATATGAAGAACATTTTTATACACCGAGTTCTCAGCAAACCTCACTGCAAAAACAAAAGGTTTTACAATATTAAATTATTAAAATTTCAAAATGAAAGCAAAATGCTATTATGCTTCAGGCTGCATAGCTCAGTAAAAAAAAAGTCAAGCTTTCATTCATGCTAAATGTTGACTAGCACTGATAACAGACTTCATAACTAGGGGAGAATGATGGAAAAAGAGATGGAAAAGAGATAAAACAGAATTATGTGGCATTTTATAGCTATTTGTGATTTTTAAACAGTGCAATTGGCTGAAATCATCTTGTCTGTCTGAATACATTTCCAGTCCGACTCAATAGAAAAAACATGGTGAGGACATGCATTTGTATAAAATTTGTATAAAATCCATGCTGGCAGAAAGAAAAATAAAGCAGACCACCAACATTTTTGTTTCCTCCCCAAGTAATAGTTTAAAGCATTCAGAAAGAATGCCAGTATCTTACCAAACCTGTCTGTTATGAAAACTACCATTCTGGAAGAAAAAAATTATGAATTCACTAATCAGCAGTGAAACAATGCACTCATTTATTGCTTAATTTTACTCATTAAATAAATATCCCAGAAATACACGTCCATGATTACATTGCCAACTTGCAGTTATATTTCCTCTCCTTAAATCACCCTTTCAACTTCACCTTGATGTTTGCATCCTATTGCAACTCTGCTCAATTATAAACATTTTTAAGAACTTACACATTCACAGATCCTTCAATCATCATCTTCTTTCGGCTGTTCCCATTAGGGGTCGCCACAGCAGATCATCTGTTTCCATTTCTTCCTGTCATCTACATCTTGCTCTGTCACACCAACCACCTGCATGTCCTCTCTCGCCACATCCATAAACCTTATCTTAAGTCTTCCTCTTTTCCTGTTACCTGGTAGCTTCATCCTTAGCATCTTTTTCCCAATATACTCAGCATCCCTCCTCAGCACATGTCCAAACCAATGTAATCTTGCCTCTCTGGCTTTGTCTCCAAACCTTCCAAACTGGGCTGACCCTCTAATATACTTATTCCTAATCCTGTCAACCCAGTGCAAATCTTAACATCTTTAACTCTGCCACATCCAGCTCTAACTCCTGCCTTTTTGTCAATGCCAAGGCCTCCAACCCATATAACATAGCTGGTCTCACTACCCTCTTGTCGACCTTCCCTTTCACTCTTACTGGTACTCGTCTGTCGCAAATGACTCCTGACACTCTTCTCCACCCACTCCACCCTGCCTGTACTCTCTTCTTTACCTCTCTTCCACACTCACCATTACTCTGAACTATTGATCCCAAGTATTTAAACTCATCCACCTTCGCCAGCTCTACTCCCTGCATCCTCACCATTTCTCTGTCCTCCCTCTCATTCACACACATATATTCTATCTTAGTCCTGTTGAACTACATTCCTCTTCTCTCTAGAGCATATCTCCATCTCTGCAGGGTCTCCTCCACCTGTTCCCTACTCTCACTACAGATCACAATGTAATCTGCAAACATCATAGTCCACGGGGACTCCTGTCTGATCTCATCTGTCAACCTGTCCATCACCATTGCAAATAAGAAAGGGCTCGGAGCTGATCCTTGATGTAATCCCACCTCAACCTTAAACACATCCATCATTCCCACCGCAGACCTCACAGCTGTCACACTACCCTTGTACATATCCTGTACCACTCTTACATACTTTTCTGACACTCCTGACTTCCTCATACAATACCACAACTCCTCTCTAGGCACCCTGTCATATGCTTTCTCTAAGTCTACAAAACACAATGCAACTCCTGCTGACCTTCTCTGTACTTCTCCATCAACACTCTCAGAGAAAACATCGAATCTGTAGTGCTCTTTCCTGGCATGAGACCATACTGCTGTTCACTAATCATCACCTCCCTTCTTAACCTAGCTTCCACTACTCTTTCCCATAACTTCATGCTGTGACTAATCAATTTAATCCCTCTGTAGTTACTACAGCTCTGCACATCACCCTTATTCTTAAAAATCAGTACCAAAACACTTTTTCTCCATTCCTCAGGCATCCTCTCACTTTCCAAGATTTCATTAAACAATCTGGTTAAAAACTCCACTGCCATTTCACCTAAACACCTCCATGCTTCCACAGGTATGTCATCTGGACCAACAACCTTTCCATTCTTCATCCTCTTCATAGCTATCCTTACTTCCTCCTTGCTAATCCATTGCATTTCATGATTCACTATCCCCACATCATCTAACCTTCTCTCCCTCTCATTCTCTTCATTCATCAATCCCTCAAAGTACTCTTTCCATCTGCTCAACACACTCTCCTCACTTGTGAGTATGTTTCCCTCATTATCTTTTGTCAACTTTACCTGCTGCACATCTTTCCTAGCTCGGTCCCTCTGTCTAGCTAATTGGTACAGGTCCTTTTCTCCCTCCTTAGTGTCCAACCTTTCATATAACACTTCATAAACCTTATCCTTGGCCTTCGCCACCTCTCTCTCTTTGCCATGCACCTCATCTCCTTATACTCCTGTCTACTTCTTCATCTCTCTGACAATCCCACTTCTTCACCAACCTCTTTCTCTGTATACTCTCCTGTACTTCCTCATTCCACCACCTTGTCTCCTTGTCATCCTTCCTCTGTCCAGATGTCATACCAAGCACCTTTCTAGCGGTCTCCCTTACTAGCTCTGCTGTAGTTACCCAGCTATTTGGTAACTCTTCACTGCCACCCAGTGCCTGTCTTAACTCTTCCCTGAACTCCACCTCACAATTACCCTTTTTCAATTTCCACCATTTGATCATTGGTGCTGCCCTCACACTGCTCCTCCTCTTTTTGATCACCAACATCATCTTACAAACCACCATCCTATGCTGCCTAACTACACATTCCCCAGTCACCACTTTACAGTCTCCAATCTCCTTCAAACTGGCCCTCCTACATAAGATATAATCCACCTGTGTGCATCTTACTCCACTCTTGTATGTCACCCTATGCTCCTCCCTCTTGTTAAAATACATATTCACCACAGCCATGTCCATCCTTTTCACAAAATCCACTACCATCTGACCTTCTGCATTCCTTTAACACCATACCTACCCATCACTTTCTCATCCCCTCTGTTCCCTTCACCAACATGCCTATTGAAATCTGCTCCAATCACCACTCTCTCTTAGGTACAGTCATCACCACTTCACCCAACTCACTCCAAAATTTTTCTTTCTCGTCCATCACACACCCAACTTGTGGAGCATATGCACTAACAACATTCATTATTACACCATCAATTTCCAGCTTCATAAACATCACTCTATCCAACACTCTTTTCACCTCCAAAACACTCTTAGCATACTGTTCCTTCAGGATAATGCCTACGCCATTTCTCCTCCCATCCACAGCATGATAAAACAATTTGAACCCACCTCCGATACACCTAGCCTTACTCCCTTTCCATCTGGTCTCTTGCACGCACAATATACCAACTTTCCTTCTGTCCATCATATCGGCTAGCTCTCTCCCTATACCAGTCATACTGCCAACATTCAAAGTTCAGACCTTCACTACCACAGTCCTAGCCTTTCTCCTCTCTTCCTGCCTTTGGCCATGCCTTCAACCTCCTCTCCTCCTTCGGCCAACAGTAGCCCAAATTCTACCAGCACCCTGTTGGCTAACAGTACTGGTGGCGGTAGTTGTTAACCCGGGCATCGACCGACCCAGTATGTAAATATTTACTGGTATCTGCATGAATGAGTTGGCCAAGTTTTATGCCGAATGCCCTTCCTGACGCAACTATCCCCATTTATCCGGACTTGGGTCAGGCACAAAGAAATGCAGTGGCTTGGGCATCCCCAGTGGCTGGGTTCATTCACAGATCCTTCAATATCTTAGTAAATACTACTCGTTAGCTGGTGCACAATGTGAATTTTAACTGAATCTGTTATGTTCATTGTCATCAACCAGGTTACTGACCAAGCCTACTAATACATGGATAAGTGGATGCTTTGTGATGCTGTCTTTGAAGATTGCATTATGAGCCTCTGAATTTACAATGTGTAATCATTTCAACTAGTATGGCTGACAAATTCAGGCTTTGGGGACAGCACAGTCAGATGTTTTTGGAACTATTAAACTGATCACAGTATAGAACAACGGACTACAACTGACTGAATGTAACAGACAAGTAATGTTACATGCCATATCAATTAAAGCCTTATTAAGGAACAGTAACCTGAAAACATCAAAGGCTGCAGACTTTCTGTTGGAAAACACACACACACACACACACACACACACACACACACACACACACATAAAAATTCACCCTTTTGAGTGATGCTTCTCTGCTGAAGAAGGAAGGCACTTGCTGAATATGCTTATTTTAAAGTAGGTGTTTTCAACAGTTTACATGTTTACAGTGATAAATTTTCATAACATAATATTACGAACAATGTAACAATGACCACTGTGATATTCAAGGCTTTGAATTCACTGAAACTCTCTCAAAACTTAGAGATATGACTGCCCTGTTTTTGTCTTTTTTCCATGCAACGTTGATCACCGTCTTTCACAGGAAATCATTGCTGATGCACACTAATAAATTATACTGACAATTATTCAATTATTTTGTTTGATTTCAATTTGGAGCAACAGTGCAGTTGGAATATACACACACACACACACACACACACACACATATATATATATATATATATATATATATATATATATATATATATAGTCAGGTTCCACAAAACGGAATACTCAATACTCAAAGATTACTACCTGTGAAATATAATATCAAAGATGGCTTTCAGAATTACCTCATCTGGTCACCTGACTGTGTTCTCACAGTATTCTCTTTTGAAGCTGAGAAAGGAATTTAGCATAGACAGCTGCAATACACATCTAAACATTTATTTCAGTGCTGGGGGCTTCCCCTCTTTTTACTGAGCTAATGAACAAAGGCTTCTTCCAGACCAACCATCTCCAGTCTGGTTCAGCACTGTGGGGTACCATTTTAATGGTTTAAATTTTAATGGTTTAATAGCTCATTTACATTTCCCTTATTTTTTTCTTAAACTACGCTAGCTGGTTAACTTCTGCTGTCCCAGTATCCTCTATTAAAACATATACATTTAATTCAGTTACAATAATATATGTATATTTCTTTTCATACCAGCAGGGTGCACTGTTAAAACATTTTAACACAAGCAAACCTCACAAATGCATTTTCAGCACACACATTTGTACAACTCAGTTTGATATACAAATGACCTATAATTATTGACAAAATTCCAGCTAGCTGTGCTGGCACAAGTCATACATCCAAAGCCCTACTTCTCCTGGCATGGCTGGCAATACCTCCTATCATCACACCCACAACACAGCACTCCTTGTTCTACTACTAAAACACAGAGCAATCTGATTCTTTAATCTCCATCTTATCACCATCCCTTCCAGTTTTTCCTAGTGGCCTCCATTGTGGGAAGAATCCAAGGCCTTGATGAATTCCAGGCACACAATGCCTGTCAACCCTTCTATGTTAATTTCTTCTGCAACCCAGTCATAAAACTATATAAAATTTGCATGATAGCTTTTTTTTAGCTATGTGCCCACGCTATTTTAAAGACTATTCTATTCTGGGGAAGCAATCAGCATTTTATTCAGGATTCTCTCCTTGACTATCCCTTGCAACAGCTGTAGGCCTGTAGTTTCCTGGATTATTCCAACACCTCCGCTCAAATACAGTTACCGCAACTGCCACCTATGAGTTCTCAGTTAGTTGAGTAGTGGTCAGCAGTCTACTTAAAACTATGACTATGGGATCTAAAATTACATTGGAGAGAATATTGAGGACCATGGGAGACAGACGTTCTGGTCCTTGTGCTTTATCCTCCCTTAGTGGAGTCAGTTCTCTCTTCTCAGTCACCTATGTCTTTATCTTAGTATCTGGTCAATGCTGTCCTGCTCTCTAGTACACCTCCTTCTCTGCAAGGCAGTCATTGATTGTTTTCAATAAACAATGAAATGATGTATTCATTCAGTGTATCTGTTTTCCTCAGTCTTCTGCATCTCCATCTCATCTTATTCCAAAGCAGACCCTAGCTCATCTTCCCTTCTTGCATTCAGCTGAAGAGTCCTTTGGTCCATATTCGCTGACCTTCTCTGTTAACTTCTCATTGCTTTGTGCTTCTGATGCCCTTACTTCTTTGTTGCCTATCTGTCTGCCTCCTTGTATAGCAACTCTCTTCCTCACTGCCTCTCTCTTCTACATCCTGTATGCTCTAGCTCATACATTAACCCATTCCCTCCAGTACAGCTCTTTTGAGCGTGTACCTAAAACGCCTAGTGAGTCTAGCTTGAGCCTTTAAAAAATGAAGTTATCACCTTACAGTACAAACAAATACTCATTGACTGAGATCAAATATAAATACAATTGTTTTTGTCATCATGCATGCTTTGAGATAAAATATTTTGCTACCTTGTATGTAGCATAGTTTTAGAATTATTGCTGCAAATATGAACAAGCAACATTTGATGCCTAGAGGGGCAGTAGGAGGTAATTGCAGAAACGCCTGGAGGTGAGCTCGGTTGTAATAAGTAAATTGCCATTGGCGTCTCCTCTTTTTGTCTGTTCTTCATAGCCTTGCCATAGCCCTCATTACTCATTTTGTATCCATTCCATTGGCTTGCTTTTTTCCTCACTTTGCCCCCACTGTCATAACTCAACTTTGACCATCTCTCTATCTAATAATAAACACATGTTCCTAAAAATCTCACCTAATCATACTTCTTTTTGTGTTCTTATCCCTCATTCTGAATCACACAGTGCCACCATCACTGCTGGCTAATAGAGATTTTTTCATAAAACAAGCAAGCAAGCACTGCAACCTCATTCATCATGCCGGTACTGGGCATAGCAAACATACCATTATTGTTCATGTATGTATTTTAACTTGCTACCCACACACTAAGGCATCAATCCCATGTTATCCAGAATGAAAATGTGTACAATATGCATGTGAATGACCAAAATGTAACAAGGTCCAAAGAAATAAGATTTGAATTGCTATAAATGAAGAATAGCCGCAACCATCATCAGCATAACCTATCGCACTGGGCATACATGTTTGGCTGATGAAATCAAGCATGACTATCCATACTTTTCAGCAATAACACAAATATCACAAGCCCTATTAAAAAACAAACAACTACAATAGGTGGGGCTAAAGCAGACACATGCAAAAGACCAATGACAAATCATACTGAACATATGCATTTAGCCTTGTTTTAATAACCTCAAAAGCTGTGTGGTCAATAACTTCAAAAGTTATGTGACTGATGCTCTACAGGTGCCATGTATTATGACTGACCATATAAAGTACCAGCAATGTATGTAATCTAC
Organism: Protopterus annectens; assembly: GCF_019279795.1. NCBI lineage: Eukaryota > Metazoa > Chordata > Ceratodontiformes > Protopteridae > Protopterus > Protopterus annectens. Next base: position 474,891,577 of record NC_056750.1, read on the forward strand.
TTTGCCACAATATATATACACACCAAAAGATATGTAACGTATGCTACATTTTCTGTAACTTTTCATAAATAGTCAACAAAGCTTATAATGAAAATTTTGGCTGCATTTTGACTACACATGACAGGAAAACACTAGGAACCACAGCCAGTTTATAGTTTTGGTGATCCAGAGTAAGAAATACTGGCCATAATTCTTGGTTGTGGTTGTAGACAATAGTGTAACAGCAATGACTACCTTGAATAAGTACAGCACATCTGGCTACACACACATCACAGAAAAACAGGATGAACAGATTCAGTCCATACTGTCAAACTAACATATTTCACATGCTTCAAAAAGTATGCCAGAAAACATTTAACACCTCCCAAGTAAGTACCCTAAGTAGAGGTACATGATTAGAAGTACTACCTAGATTAGTGCATTTCAGCTTGGAACATACACAGCTAAAGGGTATACTTGGCTAACTTTCTGGACATGACTGACTTGACATCTTCCTGCTAGCAATTTGCTTGGTTGACTAACAAAATGCTAAGTCATGGTCAAAGTAATGTATTTCAGCTTGTTAAATATAACAGCCTGCCCAGCACTAATTCAGGTCCAGTGAGCATGCCTCAGGGGTCAAGTGTATGCTACAATATCTGTAATATATTACTTATGTTTGTTTCAAACTCATATTCAGTGAAGCAAAGCTCCCCCACATAGCTACTGTTGGAGTTTATGTGTAGGAAATAATGCATATTTGGGTAGCTGAATGACATATTGCTCATAGTAATTTATTATCCAGCAAGCTCAAACTCCCCCACCCTAACATACAGAGAGAGTTGTCAGACAGAAATATTGCACATGCCAATAGATTTCATCTTATATTAAACAAGATAGAAGCAGCATGGCTCACCACAAAAATAGACTCACATGAAGTGAAAACAGCAAATGTGGCTGAGTAGCCAAAGTAAAAAAATATTATCTGTTTACACATACCCACCACCATACGTCCACATATACATCAGGTGAACTCCCCCCATATATAATCAAACTAATCACAGTTCAAGTTATTGCATTAAACATGACTGATTGGCCAGACAAAATAAATATTGAAAGCATTAATGTAGTTCTACGTGTTTCAAACATATAAAAAACAATCCCCCACCCACTTGTACAACAGCCACAGTTACAGTGTGTAGGTTAAACATGTCTGAATATCTAGCATAAAATAAAATTCATGACAGTAATTTATTTCATTCATTTAAACTATATCAAGTCAGCCCCTCCCACCTACACAGCAACCACAGTTAGATTGGGTAAAGTAAGCATGACTGACCAGTTCAGAGAAAGATTGGCAAAAGTAAAATATTTTAATTGGTATCAACTAACACACTGAGCAATCCAGCAATTCTATAAAGAACAAAGATGGAGAGGAAATGGTTAACATAACAGATCAGCCAGTCAACAGAAATATTACCCTTAGTAATTATTAGCTTGTTTTAAGTAACACCAAACAAAAAAAAAACTCATTTACAACAAAAAAAAATGTACTATAAGGCCCAAACTAGCCATCAATCTAATCCAAAAAACCTCTGGAAAACTATCAATTCCACCCTTCACTCTGGAAACCCTCAGACTCATAGTCCTTATCCAAACAATTCAGCTCAGGACACTGCCTGCCTCCTCAACCATTACTTCATTTGATACTATCCAGAAACTCAGTAACCCTGACCAGATCTCCAACTCTGCTATCCCTCCCCAAACACCTTCTAACCAAACCCTCTTCTCTGTTAAACCTATACCAGACTCTTACATAAAAATCTCTCCTCCAAAAACTAAAACCATGTTCTCCTTCTACTGATAATGTACCCCCCTCTTTCTAAAACTTGCTGTTGACTCTATAGCCTACCCAGTTTCAATACTTATCAATAGATCAAATCGTGAAGCCTCTGTACCTGATATTTGGAAATCTTAGGCTCATAGGTTGGTACTAGGCTATCAGCCCTAGGGCCTATACAAGCCTAGCCTTAACAATTCTCTGGCTATTTCTTCCCACAATATTTACTTCCCTGAACACCTGTCTAGCAGGGTGACTGATGTGATCCCCGGGGTGAATTTCCTATCTCTCATCCAGTAATCAAGGTTCCTTTTGAAGACGGCCAAAGAGGTGCTCTGTTTGACATGTATGGGCAGTGTATTCCAGAGTCTGGGGAGTCTCTGGGTCAGGAACCTATCCCTCCAGCATGTTTTGTTCTTTGTGATAACAAGGTTTAGATCCATGGAGTGTGTGTCTCTGATGAATTGGGATTTTTTTAAGTGTAGCATGCCCAACAACTCTGGGTTTGACATGGCCTTGTGTGTTAAGCAGAGATCACCTCTGAGTAAACGATATGCGACAGAGTATAGCTGGAGTTTTTTTAGATGGTCAGCATAGGTCATCTGCTTTAGGCCTGTGATTCTTTTAGTGAGGTATTTCTACGGTCTTTCTAGTTGTTGCAGATGTCTTGAGAGATGCATACAAAATGGGACATTGTATTTGATAATGGGTCTAATTAGGGATGAGTACAGTGGGACAATGACCTCCTTTTTTCCTAGATGAAAAGCTTTTAGTGATGAGGTGTGCCACATAGAAGGATTTCCTGACTGTTGTGGCGATGTGGTTATCGAAGGTGAGACCACTGGCCACCTGTGTCCCTGAGTCTCTTATCACACATGTGGTAATTCACGTGTACACGTTTTTCCCAAAGGGGATAACTATACATTTCTTGGCATTGAACTTGAGCCCATGGCTCTGGCTCCAAGCATCTGTTTCTGCAAGCCCCGTTTGTAGAATATTCACATCATTTGGGGATTCAATAATGGCTCCCAGTTTGCAGTCATCTGTGAACTTTGTTAGCCAGAGTCTCCTAGTGTTGGCCTGTACTTCAGTGAAGCAGATGCCAAACAAGAGTGATCCCAGGACTGAACCCTGAGGTACTCCACTTGTCACTTGTCTGGAGCTGGATTTGGAGTTGGCTACTTTTATAGTGTGGGTTCTGTTAGTAAGCCAGTTGGCAATTCATCGAGTGACATAGGGATTAATGCTTAGCTTAGTAAGTTTATCTATGATTCCAGAGTGGGGGATTGTGTTGAAGGCCTTGGCGAGGTCAAGATAGGCTGTGTGGACCATCTTACCTTTGTCCACAGCTCTGAAGACTGATTTGAAGAAGTCAGTCAGGTTCAGGAGCCAAGATTGGCCCTTCATGAACCCAAACTGCATCGGGTCCAGTGTTTGAAGGTTGCTAATGTCTTTATTTATAAGTTCCATGATAATACGTTTCATGGCCTTGCAGGTCAGGCTCGTCAGACTGATGGGGTGGTAGTTCCCAGGATCCAAGGTGGAGCCCCCCCCTTCTGGAGTGGGATAATTGTAGCTGTGCACCACTCAGTGGGCACAAAGCCGGAGGTGAGGCTATGATTAAACATGACACTTAGGTGAGGTGCCAGTTCATTTTGCAGTTCAAGTAGTACACAGCCTGGGATGTTGTCTGGTCCCATGGATGCTGTATTCTTAGCATTGGAGAGTGCATTTTTTACCCATGTGGCCATTATTACCGGAATTTGGCAATCTTTTGGTATTGAGATGGGCCCTTTAGGGGGTGAAGTTTGCACTGAATCGATCTGCCAGTATACTGGCAATATCCTTGTGATCAGTATATTTAATGCCATTCTGTTGTAGCTCAGAACAGATCTGAACATTGCCATTTAGATTCTTGACCTTGCTATAGAATGCCTTGTGCTTGTCTTTGGAATCTTTGGCAATTTTATTTTCGTAACTAGCTTTGGGGGATTTTATGAGGGACCTCAGCATAAGGGAGTTTTTTGCATCATGGGATTTTCCTCTTTTCTGCAACAGTTTCTTCCTTTTGTTGTAAATTTTTTTTTATATGGCAAGGGACCACTAGATTGGCTTCCTTTTTTTGGAGAAGAGTGTCTTGGATGTTATATCCCTACATAAAGGAGGCAACTCCACTGATCCATCTAACTTTAGACCCATAGCTATCCCTCCCTCTCAAAAATCCTTGAAAAATGCATAGACACTCAGTATCTCAAATTTCTTATTCACGAAAACCCTCTGACATCTGCCAAACATGGCTACTGTCCAAACCACAGCACTGCTACAGCTCTTTTATCTTTTACTAATACTACAGCTGAAGCCCATGATAATAACAAACTTGTCTCATGTCTATATTTAGACTTATTCAAAGCCTTCCACAGGGTATTCTATTCTAAATATTAATCTCTCAGTTTCCTCACTTGAACAGTTCTCCAACTCTCTCTCAGACTGCAGTCTGTCACATGACATTCTCCTGCTTTCCCTTCCTACCCATCCTTACAGGTGTTCCCTAGGGCTCCATCTTGGGACCGACATTTTCACCAACAACCTCTATACCTCCTGCTCTCACTCCTCTCTCATTCAATATGCTGATTATTCTACACTCATCTCCGTTTCTGAAAGTATCTCTCAACTTCACACTCTTACCCAAAACTCTTTTCTCTCTGTGGAAAGATGGTTCACTGAAAATCAGCTCATTTTAAATCCTAAAAAGACTAAACTTTTACTATTTCTCCCTAAATCACTTTCACATCTCAAATCCACCTTCACCATCTCCTACTTAAATAAAAGCATCATTAATACAGAATCCCACACAAAGCTACTAGGAATGATAATAGACGATCAGCCATTAAAAAAAAAAAAATCCAAAACTAGGCCTCCTCTATAGGAACAAAAAAATTGTAACTCTTGACTCTAGACTCTCCTTGGCTCAAGCTTATTTACTAACTAGCATTAGCCTTTTCTATGCTGCCTCAATCCTTACAAACCTTCAGTTTTTGTTAATTACTAAGCTAGAACAGGCATACAATAAAATTGCAAAACTTGCCACAAACCTACCACATACCTATCTCTACTGCATGGCACTAAACAACCTACAGTGGCTCCAACTCCCCCCTCAACTTCAACTTTCAAATCTTCATGACTCACTCCTTACTAAACAAATCCCTCAACCTGCCCCATCCCTAACTAATCTTGTATTTTTTATACCCCTACATTCCCACTCCAAAGCACGGACCAACTTCTTCTTCAAATATACAAACCCAATAAATCTATTGGGAAAATATTATACAACTTTTCAGTATCTCATAACTGGAACAAACTCCCACTCAACATAAGAAGCATTACACACACAAAGTTTCAAAACAGAAATCAAACATTGTCTGGCTATATTGCAGATATGCCCTTGCCATGGACCCAGCGTAAATCCTTACCTCTTCCTTCTACTACCTCCCCCACTACTTCTACCTGCTAACACCTTTAGGGGTTAAAGCTTAATCTGATTCACCCCCTCTTCTGTATATAATAAGAACAAGTTTAAAGTTACTACCCATGCATTTGTCTGTTTTATCTACATAGCTTTATTTTACATTTGTTTACTGGGAAGATGGCCGACTGGGCAGGGCTGCCCATTTTCAATGGAGGCCCAGGGTGAAAAGAAGTACCATGAGAAAAGAAAACACTCATATTAACTGTCATTTATTGCCATTGTTTTTAATTTCTGTATCTTTATTTTATTTCATTGTGACTTTGTTTATATTTCTTAAAAGTGTATATACATATCTGGAGCCTTTCTCCTCGGGTCTCTACTGAAAATAGGCCTTGGCTCAGTTGGACCAACCTGGTTAATACATGTCAAATAAATAAATACAACTCTCAACAAGCAAGCCTCCTCCCACCTGCAACAGTCACAACTGGTTTAGTTACACAGGCCATGGTTAACTAGTCAACTAAGAAGTATTGCCTACATAGTTATGTGTTTTAGCTAGTTTTGGGTAACAAACATCCAGCAAGCCTGTATCCCACAAAACAGGCACCACTGGAGTGGGTCAGTAAAGATGGCTGGATGTCTATTTGAGTGACATATTGCTAAAGCTGGTTTCAAACAAATGGCTTTCAGTAACTGATTCTGAGTATTCTCATCCTCAGAACTACAGTGTGACTGATTATACTGCTAGGATTATTGCAGAAATGGACAGTGTAAAGGAAAAGTACAGTTAGACACTACAGCTGAATTATCTAAGAGTCTGAAGCTTTGTTACAAATCAGTTTTAGACATAACTCTAAAGAGAGTTTACATTCAAATGTAAAATTAAATGTGGAGGATAAGATTGAGATGCATGTGGAAAATAAATGCAAAGAACATGTGACCAGGAATAAGACATCATCAGAAGTTATAAAAAAAATAACAGAAAAAATTTTGACAGTAATACATATTAAGGACTGCTCAACTGTAATGGAGTCTGTGACAGCTATATGGGAAAAGGTAACTAACCAAGTGTCATGGTGATTCACAACCATGGAGTGTTCTTTAGATGATACACTGATGCGTTTGGGGGTGGTGTCTGTTAGACATATGGCAGAAGCCAAATAAGCAAGTGTTTTAGGGAATCAGAATTATGCATTGTTCACTAAATGATGCACTGATGGCAGTTCATAATGCTAAAGATTGTATTCACTCATTCAGTCATTTGTTAACTCATTCATAGTTTTCAATATTTGCTTTATCAATTAAAGGCTATAAGAAGCCAGAGATTCCACAAGCAAGCAACACATGTAAGATGCACAAAAACTCCTAATTGGGATGCCATTCTCCCCTTTGGATGCACACACACATACACAAACAAACACATGCATGCACACAGTATACACACCTACTAGTAGTTTACAAGATGATCAATCCACACACCAACAATCCTTAAGGTGAGAAAACAAACAAGGTACCCAATAAAGGTCTGCATACACAGGGTAGACATGTAAATATTGTACAGATGACCCCATCCAGGAAAGAAACAAAAAATGAAGTTCAGTAAGGTAGGAGTACTAAGTTCTACATCAATGCGCCACACATGAAAGCCAAATGAGTGACTTAAACGGAGTCCTATGCAGGGAACATAGTTGAGATTAAGAGTCAAAACAGAAATCAAACATTGTCTGGCTATATCGCAGATATGCCCTTGCCATGGACCCAACATAAATCCTTACCTCTTCCTTCTACTACTCCCCCACACTACTTCTGACTGAAATGAATTGACAAAATCATTAGACAAAGTTGAGTTTATGCTAAAGGCAGTTAGATCTAACAATGTCTAATAATGGATTCCCTACTTTGGGCTGGTGAATTACTGTCATAGCTTTTTGCTGCATCTTCCTGAAACATTGTACTTACTTCATAGGTTTGAAGGAAGCACTAGGCTAGCTGCCCTTATTGGCCATTTTAATCCTAATCAATTTCCCTGAAAAATGAGAATCAAAACTTGTACCTTATGTTTGTTAGATAAACACTAATTATTATGCCAGTCTTTAACCTTATATATTAAGCTATCAGTCTGCAGAATATTACAGGCCTAGACAATAGCCAGTGGCCAGAATCAAACCCTGTACATTGCATCTCTGAATTAAAGACCTTACCCATTAAGCCAACCCTGCCACTCCCCAAAATAAAGCACATCTGAATCTTGCTGAACAAAGGTTCATAGGTAGTTACTAGGCTAGTTGTCCCTGCTGGCCATTTTAAACCTAGTTGATTTCCCTCAAAGGTGAAAATCAAACCCTGTACCTTCTGTTTGTGGGTTAAACACCTTAACCATTATACCAACCCAAAATCCCAGAATGTTTTACTCCAGAGTGTGTCTAAATGAATGAAATGGCTTTTTGGCTGGATAAATTACATGATTACATTAGATAAGGTACTGATACTTTCCAACCCAGATATGCATATGATTCTTTACTGTAGTTATCTGCATGACTTTATCATTCAAGTGCCTAGATGGTACAGAAGACCCACAACATCTGATAAATTCTTTTTAACAAAAGCACAATAATTAGGTGCAGATTGGCTCTTCAGCCTTTACTATGTTATAAGTAGCATGCAAATTCCACCAATAACTGTATGGATGAAGATTTACATGAGAAATTGCTGAACATCTACTACCCTCCTTCTATAGTCCTAGAAAAGAAATGTCACAAATGAATCCAGATAGAATCTGGAGCTGTTCCTTTGGTTTTTGGGATATAGTCAAAGAATAAAGACTATAAAGTAATGAAGGATCATTGCAATGCCCATGCATTGTCAATGTTACAGTATAGAAGGCCACAGGAACTTTCCCAAACCCATATGATCATGTACTAAGAGACTTTCAATGATCATGTGCTGTAGAAATTTTATATACTGACAGTAAAAGTAGTGGTAAGGAATTATACCCACATTCTGCAGTATACAATGAATAGCAATGTCTGTCTCATCACTCTATTGTGTGAATTCAAAGAGGTCATTCCAAGAAATTGTAGTCCAGAATACTCAAAACAATCAACAGCAGACTCCTTGGTTCAGTGAAATCTAAATCCTGACCAAGAGGTTATATGTGGTGGCCATGCATTGACAAACAAGTCAACTTACTCGCAAATGTGTAACATCTGTGGGCAATGCAGTGGTGCAGCAGTTATAAATGTCACCTCATGGTAAGAGGTTCTCCAGTTTGATTCTCAGCTGAGGTGCCTTCTGTGTGGAGTCTTCATGTCCTCCCTGCATTCTCATGGGTTTCCTCTGGGTGCCTCAGTTTCCTCCCACATTCCAAAGACATGCATCTGGAGCATTTCTCCCCAGCCCCTCACTGAAAATGGACTCTTTCCCAGTAAACAAATGATAAATAATTAAATAAATCTGTGGAAGTGCACTCCCACTTGCATTGCTGTGCCCTTGGGAGTGGTCACATGTCTCATGGCAATGCATGCACATACACCTTTCAGGCCCATTTATGTACAGTATTGGATGCTTATTCAAAGGCATCTTGAAATTGTTTGCATGGAGTCAATTTTCTTAGGAAAAACACCTGGAGTTCTAATTAGACCATGAAACAGGATGGTAAAAAGCATTTCACTTTAGCATTTTGTCATCCAGACATCAATGGACTACAACAGACATCTAAGAAGTTAATAGCAGCTCTGAGCTTAGATAAAAAGCCAGAGCAGCACAAATCAGAAAATTATTTGTTTACAGAAATGTTATACATAAGACTACAAATGGGACAAACCATTTTATTTATCAAAAGTGACTTCAGATTACAGCTGGCTTTAGTTAAACTTGATGCTCAAATTCATGGTAGTAACAACCAATTTCAAACTATCTTTACAAGCCACTATGAAGTTTTGAAAAATGTCACTGTGTTTTGGCAAGAAACGGTGTGAACCAAAACTGCATTTAGACCATTTTCCTGCAAAAAACAGGCCTTTAATGTATTCAGCAGATACCGGACAAAGCATCTGCGGAAGATGTATGGACTAAATCCAGAATACTAGCTAAGCCAGTAGCCAGGCAACAGAGCTTTGTTGCCCAGAAACTTACTTCAGATTAGCAAGATGATAAACACCATTATCAGAAAGGATAGTTTTTCCTACCACAACTATAAAAGGATGGATATTCTACCAAGACTACAGAAAGATAAATGTGACACACTGTGCTGTACTAACAGGTGTGCATGGCTCTGTAAAAGTAAGCCCACAAACCACTATAAACAGTTTGCATATAAATCTCATGCTCTGGCTAGACTCAGTCTATGTTCGGTCTGTACATGGTAATAAAGTAGCTTCAGACTGTGATCTTGTTCACTATATGATTACCTACCCAACAAAAAACAAGCATTGTGACCACGGAAGGTGGAAATCCCAGTCCATGATCCATGCCAGATTTTTGTACTAGAGTGGACAGCAATATGAGCACCAAGACAAGACAAATAGATCCAAAAGGTCAAGGCTGGTTCCTGAGGGATAGCAAAGTAAAGGCCCATCTAAAAGGGGGCAGAGGTTCACTGGTGATGTGCATCATTCGACACTGAAGTAGGACAGCTGGAGTCAGAAACAGAGGATTCTGCAAGATACTCCAGTATAAGTGTGACACAGTCCTAAGAAACTGCAAGGACAGATGCTATCTAGAGCATTCCCAGACATTGGCAAACAGGACACTAACCTGGCTAAAGCCATTAATGATGTTCACACATGATATCCAGTGTGCTGGAATAAGCTCCCTGAGAAACTCTGTGAGAAGGAGGGGAATGTACAGGGGCGGCTCGTGGCATCGGGCTGCCGGACTGCAGCCCCCTCAAATTAAAAAAGAAAACAAAAAAAATTATTTTTAAATTTGGCGCATCGCCCAGTAGTCCCGACTACCGTGGTCTATCGCATGCTCAAGGCAGTCCGCAGGACCATAGAGGGGCGCATGAGGAGGCGTCTGTGCACTTTTAAAGTGCACAGACACGCTGGGAGGATATATCATCCGGACTGCAACAGCAACAGCCAGAACAGTCTCGGAGGGAGCTTGGGTTCTCGTCGTCAGGAAGGAGCTTTACTGGGATCTCGGGTCTTTGTGAGTATTGCGCGGGCAGGATATGGTATGGAGAACAGACAGGTAAGTGTATGGTGCATTTTACTTTATGTGTTGGCGCTTTTAACTGGAGTTGTGTATGTGTTAGCTGGTGCTTTTAACTGGAGTTGTGTATGTGTTAGCTGGTGCTTGTAACTGGAGTTGTGTATGTGTTAGCTGGTGCTTGTAACTGGAGGGTGTGTGTGTGTGTGTGTGTGTGTGTGTGTGTGTGTGTGTGTGTGTGTGTGTGTGTGTGTGTGTGTGTGTGTGTGTGTGTGTGTTAATGCCCCAGGTGCTCATGGTGGTGTGGTAGGGAATACCTCAGGCTTGAACCCTGTACCCTGTATGCAGGTGTTAAAGACTTGAGTTCCCTACCCACCACCATTTGTAAAAAATTGCAGATTTTGCCTCATATTTGATCTGATCTGTTCCTCATACTATCTGTGGTTTGTAAATGTTGCAATGCTTGATATTTGATGGTGTAGTAGTAGCATTGTTGCCTCACAGCTGCAGGTTCTCAGGTTTGATTCTTGGCTGGGGTTCCTTCTTTGTGGGGTCCGTATCTTCTCCCTGTGTTTGTGTGGGTTTGCTTTTGTGTCCTCCCATGTTACAAAGACATGTCTGCATTATTTCTTCCTGGGCCTCTGCTGAAAATTGTTTGTTGTTCCAAGTCAGACTGTCCTGATTAACAAATGTTAAATAAAATTGACAGGCATTTGAATTTCAGACTTCAGGTTTCTGAATGTTTAATTCCTTTCAGATTTGATGGTGCAGTGGTAGTATTGTTGCCTCACAGCTATAGGTTTTCTGGTTTGATTCTTGGTTGGGGTGGCTTCTGTGTGGAGTCTGCATTTCCTCCCTGTGTTTGTGTGGATTTGCTCTGGTGCCCTGCCATTTTACAAAGACGTGTCTGCAGTATTAATTCCTGCGTCTCTGCTGAAAATTGTTTTTGTTCTGTCCATGAGTAAAACTGACCGGCATTTGAATTTCAGACTTCAGGTTTCTGAATGTTTAATTCCTTGCAGATTTGATTGTGCAGTGGTAGTATTGTTGCCTCACAGCTATAGGTTTTCTGGTTTGATTCTTGGTTGGGGTGGCTTCTGTGTGGAGTCTGCATCTCCTCCTGTGTTTGTGTGGATTTGCTCTGGTGCCCTGCCATTTTACAAAGACGTGTCTGCAGTATTAATTCCTGCGTCTCTGCTGAAAATTGTTTTTGTTCTGTCCGCAGTAAAATTGCCCGGCATTTGAATTTCAGACTTCAGGTTTCTGAATGTTTAATTCCTTGCAGATTTGATGGTGCAGTGGTAGTATTGTTGCCTCACAGCTATAGGTTTTCTGGTTTGATTCTTGGTTGGGTGGCTTCTGTGTGGAGTCTGCATCTCCTCCCTGTGTTTGTGTGGATTTGCTCTGGTGCCCTGCCATTTTACAAAGACGTGTCTGCAGTATTAATCCCTGCGTCTCTGCTGAAAATTGTTTTTGTTCTGTCCGCAGTAAAATTGACCGGCATTTGAATTTCAAACTTCATGTTCTTCAGAATACATAGTAGCACAACCTTTTTTCTAGCAATTTTCTAAGTTTATAAGATGAATATTTTAAATTTGTCCCTATTTTTGGGACTGTATTCCCCCATTATTGGCTTCGTCCAGGTTTTTGTGCTAAGGTTGACAGCTATGGCAAGAACTGAATTCACTGAATATGGACTGTAGAATTGTGCATATTTACTGATAAAGGTGCACTGTAGAATTGTGCATATTTACTGATAATGGTGGACTGTAGAATTGTGCATATTTACTAATAATGGTGGACTGTGGAATTGTGCATATTTACTAATAATGGTGGACTGTAGAATCGTGTATATTTACTAATAATGGTGGACTGTGGAAGTCTGAGTAGACTTTTTTATGATAAATGTTCTCAACTGGGCAGTCTTGCCATTATGGGTGCATATGTTTTGTTTCATTGCTTACTGGAAAAATGTTCAAAACAAATTTAAAACACCCTCTAACAAGTGTACTGTATTGTACAAGGAATATAATTTTAGTACAATGAGGAAGGTGTATCAAAGAGCATATGTATGTTTCATATGCAAGGGGCCTATGATTCGAAAACAGCCCAGAATTAATCTATCTGCCACTGGCAAAATGTATTTTCTTTGAATGTGGGTTTCAATGCTGTTTCAATGAATGTGAGTTTCAAGGGCAGAGAAGTTTTAATGCTAAGTTTTCATTGTGAGACTGCATTGCTTTGTTTAACAGATGACTTAATGTTTGTGCTGTAAAATACAAAATAAAACTTTCAAATGAAGTCCAATCATTGAAGTAAAGCAGTATGCACATTAGTGTTTATGGTAAATGGAGTGAAATAGCCAAGTAATGGTTAATTGGAATGGCTGCAGAGGCTCCAGTTCAACCATTATTTTGTCAGGGGGAGAAGGGCAGCAAACTCAGACAGGACCAGCTGAACTATACCTCCCAACTGTCCAGATTTTCAAAGAATGAATAGATTTTTGCTTCGTATTTTTGGTTTGTTGTTCATAAAATTTGTAGTTTTAATTCCTAAATGATTTGCCAGAAGTCACAAAATAATAAGTTTCAGACTTCATAACCTTCATAAAAATGCATGTTAAAGTAAGAGCCATTCTATCAACTGTCTCAATTTATACAAGAGCAATTTTTAGTACTGTTTATATGTGCCCCCAATATATTTGGCCTTGTTCAGATTTACTGCATTAACAGGTCGAGAGGTACATGCAAATAAATTGCTTTATAGAATTAGGCATAGCCAACCTCTCAACTGTCCCTAATTTTGGCTCAAAATGTTGCTCTTCCCCTAATAATCCCTCCGCAAAACAGCAATTTTGGAAGAAAACATGGAGGGTTTACAATTAAGAAATAACTGTAATAATCAAAGTTATAGATTACTTGAAATGCATGTAGATTCTTTTATTTTGTCAGCTGCTCAAGGTAGCAGTACTAATATTAAAGTGTCCCTTCTTTGACAGGTAGCAGCTGTATTGTGTGTCTATTTTATATTTTGCATCACATTTTGGTCCATTTTCATAAAATTGTGTTTTTGGCAAATTAGTGACAAATCACTAAAGACTGAAGTTAGAAAATGACAGACATTTGAGTTTCAGATTTTATACCCTTCAGAAAATTCATACTAATGCAAGACCTATTCTATTATCTTTCTAAGTTTATTAGAGCAATATTTAAAATTGTCCTTATTGTTGTGCCTTTGTCCCACTTCTGTGTATGGCTTTGTCCAGATTTCTTGCTCTTGAGGTTGAGAGGTATGACAAATGTGTCAGGGCCATCACAGTCAGCCAGAGAGATTTCAAATTGTGACATGCTTGTTGCACCCCACTCCCCATGTAGTGACTCTGGATGTGTCCAAGCAAGGCAAGGAGTAGTTGTATCTACCTTGGATGGGGAGGACACACTGCATAAGTACTACAGTGGCTTTTCATATGTCCTTGATTTTGCAGAATGGTCTGGTTTCTGTCATATTTTTGTACTGTTGATTTATGCTTATTACTCAGATTTATGCTTATTACTCAAAGTGCCTGTTGCTCTGTGTTTACGTAGCAATGCTTTAATGACCATAAGGTAAGCTTGTCTGACATTGTAAGATGCAAGTAAGCTTTAATAAGCATACTGTTAAAGAATTGCCAACATTGAAAGCCTTTCTGTTGTTGCCATGCAGAGAATACTTGACTAGATAATGTATAAGCCTTGGGTATTAAAGGACAGGATTCCATTATTTTAAAAGCTCATTACACTTGTTGGAGACTTCCAGTCATCTCTACAGACTTTACCCGTAAACTAAACAGAATGCCAATCATGTGTGGTCCATAACCTGTACAGTAATCCTTTAAGCAATGTATCTTGAGCTTGTTTCTTGTTTGCTTTTCATTTTTTACTTTTATCATGTTTTCCCCATGAAACAAGTTGTCAGGCAGTAGGTCTTTTTTGGATAAGAAACATTTTTACAAGTGGGGGCATCACATAGATTTCTACTTTCAGCAAGTTGCTTGGTACTTTAATAAAGCTGAATATATTATAATTAGAACTGCAGTGCAAGGAGAAGTGGTTTGAGTTGAGTGCTTCTGGTTTTTCTTATACTTGATTTTGACTGGCATTCCAGTAATGTATTTAAAAGTAATTTATTTTTCATGCCTCACAACCTTTTGTTTCCATCTAGATATTAAGTAAGCTGTCATGCAGCCAATGCATTGAAATATTTTTATTCTTCTACACTTATTTTTGTCTTGATTGGACTTTCATAATGATGGTTTGCCACCCAGGGCAGCGTATTTAATTAAAGTTAGTTTTTTGTGGTTTTGTGCATAGCTCCTCCCCTTTATGGTTGACCACACCCCTTCCCTTTGACCCCACCCATTCAGCGTCTCCTGCAGCCCCCCTGAGATTTGAAGTCACCAGCCGCCACTGGGAATGTATATTTGAAAAGTTCATGTGGAAACACTATATACCAGTTCTATAAATAAATACTGCAGAGATAATGCTATTGATATTTGCATTAATGGTGTTTTTTTCTTTCTTTGTGGTCCTGCAAAATTATGCATCTAATTCTAAAGTGTCTCTGAAACCAAGTATATCGCCTACAGTTAAAGTGAACTGTGTGTGTGTGTGTGTGTGTGTGTGTGTGTGTGTGTGTGTGTGTGCCACTAACTAAGATGTATATCCTTCTTTGACTAACTGTTATGCATGTGCCTAAACAGCATGTGTGTTGTGCATGCATGTATGTTGATATGACTAGGACTTGGTATTGCATTATGAAGTAAGATGTTCTCAGCAGACCTCTGGGCCTTTTCTGTTTAATTTAACTGTATGCTGCGCCACCACAGACTATTAAGCAACATGTTCCACATCTACATTGTCTCATAACACAACTTATGATGCATCAGTCATACTCTGCCTGGTACTTTTATTAACGTTAGGAGCTATACTATAAATGGAGCTATTTTGTATGTGAATTGACATTTGAATATGGACTTCAGTCTGTCTTTGAATGCAATTATAACAGCACTGAGTAGAGGGGAATCAGATTAACTCTATTGTCATTTAAAGTGGATATGGTGTGGTGCAGACTTCTGAAACACTGCTTCAAAAGCAGACTTTATTCATTTGATGAGAAGAACTTGGAGGATAAGGAGAAAGAGACACATGCATTGCATCCAAAGCCACAAGGTAATACAGAGCAGTTACCAGCTAGTAATCTGTGGCTGCATCTCCCCACACAGACGGCGGAAGTCATTTACACACTAAGCATGACAGGAAACTGTGATGTGGTTATTGCTATATTTGATATTAATTGCTGCTTTTCAAGTCAGGGGCACAACACAAATCAAAAGTGCCTGGGAAGAAGCAAGTGTGTTTGTGAATATACGTGGGGGTGGTTGTAATTTGCTGAAGCATTTCCTCACCGAAACTGTGGGAACAAACACATCAGTGCATTTCATGAATTTAAGAGACAGAAACAAAATCTTAGCAATAAAAAGTAAAATGTGACAAGAGAAATAAAATAAAATAAAAGTGGTTAGTTTTGCAGTAAGAAAAATGGGCAGACCACATGGAGCCTAGGTGCCCTTTTTTGATAACATGCTTTATCACTTGTCAGCAAACTGAGGAACCAACCATGGCCACATAGAAGGACACATGACAAAAAAAAAACTTTTTTTTGGTGAATGTAAAATTCAGTACATGGACTAGTAAGTCAGCATGAGATAGAATCATATATTCAAACTTGAAGAGTCACATTACCAAAAAAGATCTAAAATAATTACTACAGGATACATCCTTCTGAAAGACATTAAAATACATAGAGGCAAAAACACAATAATCTTTGTCATACTTTGCTGAAAATAAATACTACATTTTTGAACACTTTTTTTTTTTTTTTTTTTTGCCTCTTCTTCCCTCCGCCATAACCAGTAAGTCTGTATCCACTGTAGGGGGAGTTTGTTTTTCCCTGTCCAGGATCCTTAGACACTGGAAGACTGTCAGAGCAGAATTTTACAGCAGATAGCCAATGCAGCTTCGAGATTTTTTTTTTTTCGCATTCTCTTAACACATCTTATTGATTGGAAAGAATAACACACTCCCTGCCACCCTGGATCAGGTGTTAACACCTGCTTCCAGATAATTGTAATTCCAAGTTACAGCCACACCTCATGATGATCTGTTATTCCTGAATTCCCAAAAAGTAAGGGCTGCAATATTTGGCCTTTCACTAGGTAGAGATCTTGTGACAGGACTCCAATAATTTTCCAGCAGTGAACAAAACTGCACTGGCCACTTACTCTAACCCTCCCACAGAGCTTTCAGTGCACATACTGTTATATGAACCCAAAAGACTGAGCACATGATCTTAGACAACTATTCTATGCCACAGATCTGGCTATAAATAAACATTAACATGGCAATATCACTGTGTTTTGAGAAGGTGTGACACATGAAGTACATTCATTCTCTCAGTTTAATTTTTAAACTCAAATCATTGGCTTTCTCAGCTACCTCATTTTTTTTTTGAAGCATGAGGATGTACACTGCTGACATGAATCTGTGTCACAACATGGCCTTAATAATAAAGTGGGAGGATACGTATATTCCCAACTTATTAAAAATGAATTAGAACATTGAAGATAAGTGACAGTCAGATCTTCATCTTGTACTGTAAGGAGAAAAAGATGGTAAAAAAAAAAAAAAAAAAAAAAAAAAAAAAAAAAAAAAAAAAAAAAAAAAAAAAAAAAAAAAAAAAAAAAAAAAAAAAAGGTAATACAGAGCAGTTACCAGCTAGTAATCTGTGGCTGCATCTCCCCACACAGATGGCGGAAGTCATTTACACACTAAGCATGACAGGAAACTGTGATGTGGTTATTGCTATATTTGATATTAATTGCTGCTTGTCAAGTCAGGGGCACAACACAAATCAAACGTGCCTGGGAAGAAGCAAGTGTGTTTGTCTGTGAATATACGTGGGGGTGGTTGTAATTTGCTGAAGCATTTCCTCACCGAAACTGTGGGAACAAACACATCAGTGCATTTCATGAATTTAAGAGACAGAAACAAAATCTTAGCAATAAAAAGTAAAATGTGACACGATAAATAAAATAAAATAAAAGTGGTTAGTTTTGCAGTAAGAAAAATGGGCAGACCACATGGAGCCTAGGTGCCCTTTTTTGATAACATGCTTTAGCACTTGTCACATTTGAACATGGACTTCAGTCTATCTTTGAATGCAATTATAACAGCACTGAGTAGAGGGGAATCAGATTAACTCTATTGTCATTTAAAGTGGATATGGTTTGGTGCAGACTTCTGAAACACTGGTTCAAAAGCAGACTTTATTCATTTGATGAGAAGAACTTGGAGGATGAGGAGAAAGATAGACATGCATTGCATCCAAAGCCACAAGGTAATACAGAGCAGTTACCAGCTAGTAATCTGTGGCTGCATCTCCCCACACAGATGGCAGAAGTCATTTACACACTAAGCATGACAGGAAACTGTGATGTGGTTATTGCTATATTTGATATTAATTGCTGCTTTTCAAGTCAGGGGCACAACACAAATCAAACGTGCCTGGGAAGAAGCAAGTGTGTTTGTCTGTGAATATACGTGGGGGTGGTTGTAATTTGCTGAAGCATTTCCTCACCGAAACTGTGGGAACAAACACATCAGTGCATTTCATGAATTTAAGAGACAGAAACAAAATCTTAGCAATAAAAAGTAAAATGTGACACGATAAATAAAATAAAATAAAAGTGGTTAGTTTTGCAGTAAGAAAAATGGGCAGACCACATGGAGCCTAGGTGCCCTTTTTTGATAACATGCTTTAGCACTTGTCAGCAAACTGAGGAACCTACCATGGCCACATAGAAGGACACATGACAAAAAAAACCCTTTTTTTGGTGAATGTAAAATTCAGTACATGGACTAGTAAGTCAGCATGAGATAGAATCATATATTCAAACTTGAAGAGTCACATTACCAAAAAAGATCTAAAATAATTACTACAGGATACATCCTTCTGAAAGACATTAAAATACATAGAGACAAAAACACAATAATCTTTGTCATACTTATGTTGAGAATAAATACTACATTTTTGAACACTTTTTTTTTTTTTTTTTTTGCCTCTTCTTCCCTCCCCCATAACCAGTCAGTCTGTATCCACTGTTGGGGGGAGTTTGTTTCTCCCTGTCCAGGATCCTTAGACACTGGAAGACTGTCAGAGAAGAATTTTACAGCAGTTAGCCAAAGCAGCTTCGAGATTTTTTTTTTTTTTGCATTCTCTTAACACATCTTATTGATTGGAAATAATAACACACTCCCTGCCACCCTGGATCAGGTGTTAACACCTGCTTCCAGATAATTGTAATTCCAAGTTATAGCCACACCTCATGATGATCTGTTATTCCTGAATTCCCCAAAAGTAAGGGCTGCAATATTTGGCCTTTCACTAGGTAGAGATCTTGTGACAACACTTTTCCAGCAGTGAGCAAAACTGCACTGGCCACTTACTTTAACCCTCCCACAGAGCTTTCAGTGCACATACTGTTATATGAACCCAAAAGACTGAGCACATGATCTTAGCCAACTATTCTATGCCACAGATCTGGCTATAAATAAACATTAGCATGGCAATATCACTGTGTTTTGAGACGGTGTGACACGAAGTGCATTCGTTCTCAGTTTAATTTTTAAACTCAAATCATTGGCTTTCTCAGCTACCTCATTTTTTTTTTGATGCATGAGGATGAACACTGCTCACATGAATCTGTGTCACAACATGGCCTTAATAATAAAGTGGGAGGATACGTATATTCCCAACTTATTAAAAATGAAATAGAACATTGAAGATAAGTGACAGTCAGATCTTCATCTTGTACTGTAAGGAGAAAAAGAAGGTACATATCTTACAATGTGTCTGCTAAATGAATTATAAATGGAAGGATAGCAGCAGTACAATTTATAAAAAAAAGTGTGGCTGAGAAGAGAAAAGCAGATGGTTGTGGGTAGTTTTTAGCACAATGCATGACTGGATTGAATGGTAAATGTGTGGAAATCATGCGTATTACAGTGTGTCGTGCTTATGAGTGGTTTTCTTTGACAGTGGAATGGAGGAAGGAGGTATGCATACATTACATTGCTATGAAGCCAAGAATATGGAAACAAAGGCAGGACATGGAAGATTTCATGCATCTGGAAATAGCACAGTCCTCCCAACAAAAGAGGGAAAGTAAAAATAAATATAAAAAAGTACATGCCACTGGGAATTTGACAGCTAAGTGATGGAGTTGGGTGAATTATTTACTTGTACAGCTGTAGTCTGACGTCAGGTATTTGTTAACAATGGTCTGAGGAAGGAATAGGGAAATCTACACCAGTACTGGTGTCCTAGGGATGTGGCAACACTGATAGAATGGGAGAGAGAAGAAGAAGAATCTTTACCTGTGTTATACTGCACCTACGAATCTAACTACATGCCATCCCTTCTAAATCACCAGAGCAAAAAGTTAATTTATGCAAGTACCATTCAGATATGGTACACGTCTCACAAAGTTAATTTATGCATGTACCATTCAGATATGGTACACGTCTCACTGTTAGCACACATCATTGCTCCTGTATCATTATACCACCCAAGTAATTATTAATTTGTCATAAGTACCATTTTAATATGGTGCACCTTGTTGTTAGTACACATCATCCCTCCTGGCGCATTATATCAGCAGAGTAACTTCTTAAGCACTGTTTAAAAATGGTGCATAGCTTCTTGTTAGTACACACCACCCCACTTGGTGCATTAGGTCAACAAGGCAAATATTAATTTATGTCTTAAGTACCATTCAGATATGGTGAACCTCTTATACTCAGTATATATCTTCCTTCTTTCAGCTTTTCCCAGTTAGGGGTCACCACAGTGGAACACTGTTCCACAGACTGATTGCCAGTGAAGTTTTTATGGTGTCGAGTTGCCAGCAGAAGGCGCACACACACACACACACACACACACACACACACACATGCACACACACACACACAAGCATGCACGCACCTACATGCATGTCTTTAAAACTCACTCAACTGCAGGGAGGACATGTAGGCTCCAAACAGAAGGCTCTCCAACCCAGAATCAAATCAGAGAATCTCTTGCTCCTGGTGAATAATGCCACCAGGGGAAAATGTCTATTTATGCATTAAGCATCATTCAGTTATGGTGCATCTCTTTGCATATCAACTTTCCTGGTGCATTATGCCACCAGAATAATCTGTTAATTTATGCAGTAATCACTAGTCGGTTAGGGTGCACTGCTTAGCCTCACTATTCCTTAAGCACTATTTAATTATGGTGCATCTTGTTACCTCATTGCTTAGCATTCCCCCTGGTGCATGATGCCACCAGGGTAAAATGTTAGTTTATGCCTTATGCACTAGTCAACCTGGCCTTGGACGAGTAGAGTAATCTTCAACAGCATGATGCAGAATTTCTCTTAAATTCTGTCAAAGGTCACTCCACTTTTGGCTCACACGTGTAAATACTTACATTATTTAATTATTTTTTTTTTAATTTTGTAGCAAAGAGAAGCTGTAAAAATCATAAATAACAATTGTGAGATGAGTAAAAGAAGTACAAGTAGGATAACTATCAAAAGCAGGTAAGCATTTTTGCAAAACTGCTATTGACAATCATTTAGCAAAATACGTATCCTGCAAATACCTCACTTCTATTAAATAGGTTTATTAAGTTTTGTCACTAGATACAGAATGCCAGTCTGAGACTTAGGACTAGCACCACTAACTACAAATGAACCGACAAATGATAAGGGGGTGATGTATGTGAACAGACCTGACTTGAACAGGAGTTTGTTTTAAAGGAACACGGCCCTCTTGTACAATATAAAATAAAGCAGTGAGGAATATTCAGTGAACTACCTGAAGATTTTTTGCATAATTACTCCTACACTCACATCACTATATATCAATATATTCTGGAAGATATGCATAAATTCACACAGCCACACCCATGAATGTGGCTAATAAAACCAATTACTGTTTGACTAACAGTACAAGACAGCACTAATACATACTGGGATGTACTGGTGTATTCTGGAGTGAGCACAAAGACACACACACACACACACACACACACACACACACACACACACACACACACACACACACACACACACACACACACACACACACACACACACACACTCCTGTACATGGCCCATTAAAAATATAAGTATGACGGATGACACAGCCAAAAGTCATACAGTGTAACAGCTTCTTTGGTGTACTCTGGAGTTATTAATCTAAAATTCAGAGAATAGGAAAATAAATGAATATAATTCTAGTCTAAATTACTTCTCAAGAAAGATATTGAAGTTTTGTGACTTTAAATCTGAAAGTAGTAGTGATATTTTAGCCACACTGTTCTCATAACTTCTACTCAAAATATCCAACTAATTCATCCAAAGCCTTTTTGATGGAGCTGAACACTAAAAAATAACTCCAGCAAGTTTTAACTTCTCTTCAAGATCTAACTTTTAAAACTGACAACTTTCAGTCAAGGCTTGAAATACTACATGAAAACAGTTATAAACAGACAGATGTTAAAAATATGATTGAGAATCAAAATGCAATGATAAAGGAGATGGAAACCGTGCTAAATCAGTTTAATGGAAGAGTTAAAGAAGAAGAAGAAGAAATCCAGTCAGAGCTGATCTTAAAACAAAACAACTGGTTTCTAAATTAAATAGAAAATCTTGAAAATAGAGAAAGATGGTGCATTGTAAGAATTTTTGGAGTTCCTGAAAAAAATAGAGGGAAAACATGGTTTCATTCTTTACTTCACGGATTCCGCAAATATTAGAGTTGCAAGAAAGCTTTACCTTTGGAGCACACAGATAAACTTAGGATTCTATGCAGCTAAAACATTAGAAAAAAGAAAAAAATGGTCAATCATCAGACTTCTTAAACTAAACAATATCAAGTCTTAATTTCTTATTTCCAACAAGACTCAAGATATTCAACTATGCATGAAAGAATCTTTAATACAAACCAGGAAGCAAAACATTTTATCTCATCTCCTAATTTTCTTACTCTTTCACAAGAAGTAGTGGATTCTTTTACAACTGAAATAAATATGCAACCAGAGAAATACATTAGAAATGGCAACTGATACAACAACAACAACAAAAAAACAAACAAAAAAACGCTCTCTTCTCAAAGCACACTAGTTAAGGAAATGAAGAAAACATGAAATTGTATCTATCATGGCTTTTAGATGTCATTAAATGTATGTGAGTATTTCCTGTCTTATCTTGCTAAGAATAATTATCTCTCAAAAATAATATCAGTGCGAAGAAATATGTTAACTTAGGTATTTAATCTTTTAGAAAATCTTGAGGTAAGCTTGAATTTTACTTAGCTACTTTACCATGTACAGAGGTATAGAATAAGTAGTATAAAGTTTAAATATAGTCCTAATGTTTCATTAATGCACTAGTTATAATGTCATAGTTGAGACAACATTAAATATTTACTTACAAATCAGCTGTGACATTCTTTCTTTTCTTTTAGTTGCATTGTTTTACAGTGCTTTGGTCTTCATTAGATATAAAGTTTTAGTTAAAACACTGTTAAATATTACATTTATTGGTTCTGTGTTTCTCGCTCTTTCCTTTTGGTTGTGTTGCTTCACAATTTCTTGGGTTATATTAATGCTTTTGACAGGGATTTGATGGATGGGTTTTGTTAGGTTGTGTGATAATGTTGAACTTATGGGAATCTTTAAAAGATCATTTCATTCTATGTTGCCTGGAGTTTTTATGAACACTACATGTGTGGCATGTTATGGCTTTTCACTTTACTTTGATTACATTGCTTCACAGCATTATGGGTTTCTTTAGTATAGTTAACGGATTTAGTGAATGGGTGATGACGATGAATTTCTAGTGTTTTGATGTAGTATTCAGTTCTGTACTACTTGGAAATTTTGCAAATACTGTTTCCTGCTGTAACATTTTTTACTCACTCATACTTTTGAAAGAGGTTGCATGAATGATTCTAACAGCTACACTTGATTTGAGCCTTTGCATGTTTTATTCTTTCTCTTAAGATGGAATAAGGTAATATTTGAGAAAAAAAAAGAAGGCTAAAGGAATATGAAGATTTGTTGTTATATGATGTAAGTAGCACTGTAGGAGCTATAAAAACAACTGTCAGAAGTGTATTACTAGAAATTAATTATTTTGTTTAACCTCATGGAAAGAATTTCTTTCTTTGCTGTACAGAAATATGTAGTTGTCTTGGTATTGGTCGTTTAACAACCACCTACATCTAATTCATTATCCACGAGACAATGATGCAAAATCAAGTAAAGCAGAAAGGGCTGGAATTAGGGATTCTTAATACATTTGCACTGATATGTTATATTACAACCTACAAGAGCAGTGCATTCAAGGACAGTTAACATAGTACACATATTTATTATGAACTGTGGTGAATATGTTTACTGACTTTAAAAAGCTATATTTAAATTGTTTAATTCATTACTTCTGACCTAAAAATATGTTAACAGAAAGAAGAGAACAGGAAGAGCAAAAGAAGGGGAAATTTGCATTGTTACTGGTAAAGAAGGCAAGATCCAAATTAAATCTGAAACAAAAGTTCTCTTTTTCTTCACAATTATACATGATCATTGTTACTATACAAAAAAAGAAGGGAAAAGAAGAAAGAGGGGAGGGAGAGATGAATGGAAATGGGGAAAATGGATAACAGGCATAATGTTTAACACCCCTATAATTGCAAAAGCAAGAATTTTCATCTTACACAACATGGTGTTAGAGCATTTATAATAGAATACTATTGCTCTAGTTAATAAAGTTAAAAATTATTACTGATCAAACAGAGTAATTGCATTGATGTTATTGATCATGGAGTAAAAAACCTGGTCCTGAATCTTATAGCATTATGTAAACTTGAGATTCATAAAAATATTAATGAATGATACATTGGTTTCTCTTCATCTAATGACAGAGTGATCATCTCCATTTGTGGTTGTTAAATTTAATGACAATACAAAATGGGATGGGAAAATTTTAGAGAAACTGTTAGTATTTCTTAATTTTCTTTATTCCCTTAATACAGAACTAAATGTAGATAGAATATACATTACATTCATTAATTATTCCTAGTGGGTAGATACGTTAGCAAGCTTAGTTTAATCAGATATTTCTGACTGAACTAGGAATCATAATGGATTCTATAGATAATATACAGTTATTTTCAGTTGTTTTTGCTTGTTTTATATTTACCATTTTTTAAAAACATTTTAATATGCCTACCACTGAGTTAAATGAATTCAAAACTAATAATTCTTCTCAACTATTTTGTATGTTTAAAATATTGGGATATTTGGGGAATATAGGAGAAATTAATTCTTCCAGTAAAAATTTTGGAGAACTTATAGGACTGTTTTAAATATAAATTAATTATTAAATTGCATTTGTTATAAAATGGATATAAGGGTTCACTCTTTAAATGTTAATTGTCTGAATATTCAGTTTAAAAAAAGAAAATCTAACTAAATATCTTGCAGGTAATAAAGCATAGGTAGCAATTCTATGAGAAACCCAAATTGAAACTGAAGACAGAGATGAAATTAAATTGTCAAACCATGAAATCTATTCACAATCATCGTATAAAAACAAAAAGATGAACAATGATTCTTTGGAGAGAAAATGCAGTTATGCCAAAAATACTCTAAAAAGGGAAAATCAATATGGATTATTTACAATGATTGTAAGAGTATATAATGAAACAGTTTGGACTTTGGTAAACTTATATTGGTTTTCAGGAGTTGGAATAAAAAAGCTAGAATCCACTTAAATTACCACATAGATAACATGAAGGGGAATCTAATAATTGTTTGGGATTTTAATTGCACAATGGGAAAATCTGAAACTAGTGCACCTAAGGTTCTAAAATTTCAGCATCTGCAAAATTATTTAAAAATGGTTAGAAGGTTTAAGTATGATTGACACCTTTTCTCTAAGAGATTCTGAATTGTTAATGTATTCATATTTTTCTCATGTATTTGGTACACGTACTAGAAATGACAAAATGTTTATATCCCAAGAACTACACTCAAAATTTCAAATTATAAAGTTATACGCTGTCCTATTTCTGATCATAATGCTATTAATATGACTTTATAGGTAAATTATAAAAATAAACTGGCATATACTGCCAGCTTATATAACAAAATTAAATTACTTTAATGCCTAATTTACAAATGAGATCAATTTCTTTTTGGACACAAATATTAAAGAAGGAACACATATATTACAGGTATGGGACTCTTTTAAGGCTTACTTATATGGTAGTGTAATATCTTGATACAACAAGAAAAATAAGCAATGGGATAAAGATATAACACATACAAGTTGAAATTTGAAAGCTTAAAGATTTACAAAAGGGTAATAAATCTATTCCTTCAAACAGAAAAGTTTAACAGACAATATAAAGCAATACTATTTATGCAATGACGCCTAGAAGTATGCACATTATAAGAAGATCAAAATTACATTAACAAAGTCACACATTACAAATATTCTGAATACTAAAAACAATACACTTATGAGAGATACTAAAAATATTCTTTCTGAATTTAAATCTTATTATAAGAATTTATATAATTCAAACAGCTGTACATCAGCTAATAACATACAAAATATCCCATTTCTAGATAATTTAAAAATCGCAAAGATCTCATAAACAGAAAACATCAACATTACTAAAACTATATCCATTGGTGAAATCAAGTAACTATTAAACTATTAAAATCAAACAAAGCACTATGTGTAGATGGTATAATTCCTGAATTATATAAAATATTTCATATAAAGTAATAGAGTTATTCTGCAACCCCTTGAACATAACTCAATCTACATGTATAACTCCCTGATCTTGGAAATATTACTTAGTATCTCCAACAACCCATAATAATAATGATTTCTTTCTCTGTCTCTGTTCTGCTTACAGACCAACATCTTTTTTAAATGTAGACTACAAAACATTTTTGACTATTTTTAGAAGAAAGGTAAAAATTGTAATCCTAAATTAATTAAAGAAGATCAAACAGATTTCATACCTAAAAGACAAACATAGGGTAATGTCAAAAGAATATCAACATTTATAGACCTAGAATATAACAGAGATGGTGATTTAGCTGTAATAAGTCTAGATACAGAAAAAGAAAGCTTTTGATGCAATGAATTGGAATTTTTTTTTTTCAAATCTTTGGAATACTTTAAATTTCCTCAGGAGTTTAGAACTTTAATTAAAAAATCTTAACTTAGATAACAGAGCATATGTTAAAATAAGTTCCTATTTATCTTATTCATTTGACATAATGAAAGGGACTAAACAAGGATGTCATCTTTCACTTATTTTACTTGCTTTAGGAATTGAAATGTTAGCCATAGCCATACGATTCAAAGAAATTACATATAAATAAAGAATATCAGTCTAAAATGATATTCTTTGTGGATGATAGGTTTTTCACAATTTCTGAATTAGATATAGCTGTCCCACAATTATTTAATATTGTTGAAAAAAGTGATAATATTCCAGGTCTCCATTTTAATAACAATAAGACAAAATATTTTTAGTTAAAAATAATCCATATTTAACTGAAGTTATAGAAACATTTATAGACAAAGAAACTACAGATATGGAATATCTAGGTAAATCCTGTGCTATGATTACAGATATTAATGTAAACAAATTCTACTAGAATTTAATAAATTAATGCAACTATAGAATAAGAAAACTTACAATTATGAAGAAGGAATGCAAGTTTTTAAATAGTCTTTATGCCCAAAATAATCTATATTATCCATACTATAGCTATCTCATTTCAATGATATTTTACTAAGGGGTCCCTATCAGAAATTCTAGTTTTCAGAAACTCAAAATTGATATGGTCAAGATCATATATCAACTGCATCTATATCATAACATCGACAGCTTAGGTTGTCAAATGCTTAATCATTAACACCTAAGCATCAAATGCTTACAATAGCGAATGGCCACATCATCGAATTCTTTCTTCAGGAAAGAATTTGTGTGGCCATTATCGGGATTTGTCCTTTCCCCAATGTAGAGCGGTCTCGAAGTTGGTATATTTAGAGGGGGTGTGGGGGCACAGCCCCCCCCCACTATATTTGGGTGTGTTTGTTTATTTTGTTTACGGCCAGCTACCCAAATAATTTCCCAAGGAAAGAATTTGCTAATGTGGTCATTGGCTATTTTAAGCGCTCGATGCTTAGGTGTAGATGATTTAGCATTCAACAACCTAAGTTGTCGATGTTACGATATAGACACAATCAATTTTCTCAAAACTTAAAGCTTTTTAATGGAGATTGCAGTACAGTTAGAATCAGGGAATTTATCGCTTTTACCCACTGAAGTGCGATCTCAGAGTTAGTGTGTGTGTGTGTGTGTGTGTGTGTGTGTGTGTATATATAGATATATATATATATATATATATATATATATATATATATATATATATATATATATATATATATATATATATATATATATATATATATATATATATATATATACTGGGGTTGCAAGGGGGCTAGCCCCTGGCAAAGACGTAGAAAAAGGTAGATTTTTGTAGCTTTCTAAAGTTTGAGTTTTCAGAAACTCGATCATATCATCTCAATAATATGAATTTCAAGTTTCTGAAAACTCAAGCTTCTGACATATACCAATTATTAATATGCATATGGCCCACCAATAAGCTTACAATAGCATATTAACACCATATAAGGTATTGGGTTATAGGGGTACTAAATTTCCAAGATTTGGAAACTCATATTAAATGATTTTGTTTAAAAGTTTTATTACATTGGCTTGATACAAATTATTATTCCAATTGGAAGACCTTATAGCAATCACCTTTTGATTTAAAGAAAATGAAAAATTTTATTACACAAATATTCAAGACAGATTACTATGGTATATCATTTGTAATTACATGCAAAACAACATTTACTCACCTGCCTTATCTATGTTAATTTAATTTTAAAAATGTTAAGACAACATATTTTAGCAAACACTGATGCTAAAGACAAGTTTAATCTGTTGTTTCTTTTTCAAA
The DNA here is from genome assembly GCF_019279795.1 of Protopterus annectens. Taxonomy (NCBI): domain Eukaryota; kingdom Metazoa; phylum Chordata; order Ceratodontiformes; family Protopteridae; genus Protopterus; species Protopterus annectens. The sequence continues at coordinate 474,920,220 of NC_056750.1, forward strand.
TTTCTAGGGGAGTGTTAACAAACTTTAATAGATCAGAGACAAGGATCCAGGAATAAAATGGTTTCATCAATTAGTGTAATTATTTTAATATGGGGTATTAGAATCTGTAAAAGAAATTCAACTGGAATTTTGCCTGGATCAAAGTGAATAGCTTCAGATATAAAACATAAGATCCTGTCCATTAGACAACTTTAGGAGAAGTGAACAATCAGATAATAATATCTAGGATTTAATAAATTATTTATGCCAAGCCACTTGTAAAAATAAAATGTATTATTCTATTGTTTCTGATCTGTATAAGATTTTGATGAAAAAAATTAAAATTTTAGTTTATGGAAATACGTATTATAAGATAAAGCTGATTGTTTATCTAACAATGATAAGCTATTAATATTAAAATCAGTAGGAGACACTTCTGTGGTACTTACATGGAAGATATTCACATGGAGATGTTTGAATAGATTTTTTATACACCAAATATTTTAGCAAAAGTATGTAAATAGGCCCCCTAGGGCCTATAAGCCAACCATAGCTACTGGCTATTTCTTCCCACATTATTTACTTTCCTGTTTATAATATAATGTTTTTTTTGCTGACTGTGTAACAAAAATGTAAAGCGGATTGGATACATACTATGTATGATCATTCTTGTTACTGGCAAAAAAGTTAATGTTTAGAAGCATTATGGACCAACAAATTTTCAAAGATTGATTCTCTTCAACTCTCCAATATCAAATGTTGTGAAAAAAGATCAGTATTATCTTTATGGACCATATTTGCTGCTACAAGAAAGACCATGACAAAAATGGAAATGAAATGTCTCTCCACAATTTGATAAATTCATCTCATTATTAAAAACAATGTCTACTAAGGAAGATGAAATAATAAAACATAGATCAACATTATTAATTGTGTCCAGTCCCTGGACAAAGAATCAACAACTGCTAGTATTTACTGCATTAATAGTTAAGACGTCATTTACTATGAACATGATGGTATGCATACTGTGTGCATAGTGTAAATAGTTAATGCATTATTAACAAAGATTAATATAGAAAATACCTGTTAATCTGCTTTGACTTTAATGTATTTAATGAATATTCAATAAAAAAACTACTGGATAAAAAATATATAAATATGTATTGTTTGATAGTGGAAAGGAGCACTGCATTAAAGTCATATTATGAACATGCATTCTAGAAAAGTTATGATGTTAATCTCATGTAAGAAGTAAAACATCTCTTTTGATCTTATTTAAAGTAATCGATGATATTTTTATCAGAGTACCATTATGAATGCAGTATGATCAACACAAATCAAGGATAACCGCTGAATAAGTGCAAGGTGTGACATTTCAATTTTTGCAGATGGTCAGTAGTAATTCAAATAATAATGGCATGTGAACATGAAAATGCAGGGCATGCATTTATTTCCCCTTTATTTTCTTTACATTGTGACCTAGGATTTATATAAACTTAAAAGAGTTGTGGGTATACAGTAGGATGGCAGTTAGTATTAGTATTTCTGCCTCAAAGTGCTAGGTTCTCTAATACCATCCTTGTGTAGAGAACTTTCTTTATGAAGACAAGGGGCCAGATTCAAAAAGAGTTGCTCTCAGATTAAGTTTGCCCTCATTACAAAAGACTTTCTCTCAGTGCAAGTGAATTACTTAAGTATAAGACCTATCTATAAACAAGCTTACTATGGTGACCAGATTCCAAAAGACCTGCTCTCAACCTGCTGTCAGTGTAAATGGTGATACTGAGAGCAAGTCTTTAGGAATCTGGCCCAAGACATACTCCCTGTATATATGCATGTTTGACATCTTGCACTGAATTCTTACTACACCACAAAGATGTTCCACAGGTGCAGTGCATGACATATCAATGGGTGTGGTACAGTTGCACGGAACACATTACATGTTCACATCCCTGGAACCTAAAGCAAAAGCATTTTAAAACAGCCCAAGTCATAGTATCATGTAGCCTGTATCTAACTCACTTCCTGGAACAGATATCCACTGATCTCATTAGCCATGAGCCTTCCTTCCCTGAAGATGGAGGGCCCAACAGGGAGTTGATCACACTGAGCTACTGCCCAAGAAGCCTAGGAATAGAAGAGGTAAAGATGGTCAGACTCAGGGCCTGGGTGTTAGTATCAAGAGCTGACAAAAGTGTTCACTAAATAAACTTACAGTTGACAATGATCAGAAACTAAGTTTAAATATGTTTTAACACTAACTTCCAATATATTTCTTTTTAATTTTGCATTTTCTTACTTTAACTTCTAGCTAAAAAAGTACATTCATGGATGCTCACATCCTGCTCCAGCCAGAAAAAAATAGCACAGTGTCAGTTGTTTTAGTGGACCAATAAGTTCTTATTGGAAAGGAATTTTCCAGTCAATAGATTACAACCCTACATAATTATCATTACAAAACTCCTATATGTGGAAAAACATTAATGGTTTGCATCTTTTCAGATCTATGTGAGACGGTGTTTGTCACAGTCTGTGCAGGTATAGTAAACAGTAGAACCATATCTGAAATGACACCATCTTTGCTGAACTCACAAAGGATTTCAACCTGGTAGACTACATTTTCATATTAACAAAAATTGGTAGTGATCTTATGCCAAGATTTAAGAGGAGTACCTATCAAAATTCTATGAATCACAAATGTGAGTCTCATAGTGTTGAAATACTACTGGCATACCTGGAGCAATATATACAAAGTTCAAAGTTGAGGCATCTTGGAATATCCACCCCCCAGACCAAGATATGGTGCATGATTAGTATGTATTATTAATAGGAATGTGATGAGTGCAGCCCCTCCCATCCAGGATTAAAAATCTCCTTAGTTATTTTTCAGCAAGTCTTGGAATTCACTGTTTTGGACAGAAGACCACAACTTAATTTTAATACTGGATTTGCAATAGTGACCCTCACCTTTATTTTCAAATTGCAATCTTGCAAAGCAAACCTTTTTTAAGTTTCACCACTAGAAAGTTTATAGTCATATCTCAAATGGTTATCCATAACTGTAGGGCTGTAGATCCATCTGATTGTTTCTCAATCCAGTAAGGATCTGCATATTTAATGAAGAATATAGTTCTCTACTGGTAAGCGCAATGGCTCAAAAGTTAGCGTTATTGCCTTGTGGTACTGGTACTTAATTCTCCAGAATGGCATTTGGATATCTACATTTCCTGCTGTGCCTAAGCAGGAAATTGCAGAGTGTTCTAATTTCTTTCAAAAGTCCAAAAACATGGCATGGTATAGGTGAATGGTGAATCCTACAAACTGTCCATAGTTTGTGCATCATGTAATGTGCGAATGAGTATTTGGTGTGCATCCTGTCATAGACTGACATATTATATGGAATCAGTTGCTGTGCAATGCACCCATAGACAGCTGTGACAGACTCCAGTTTCTCCACAACCCAAAGCTGGAAAATATGAGCATCAGAGAAAGAATAACTTAATTAATGAAAATATGTGTGTGTGAAAGTGTCAGAAGGTTTCATAAATATTAATATGACCTGAACAATGTTGTAGTGTTAGTCACACAGTTTTAATTGAAAAGGCAGTTAAAGTCCTTGATATTGCATACTTAAATAACAAAGAACATCTGTTTTGATAAAAGAAATGTTGTAATGGATAATGAAGTTGATTCCTTAAATACATGTCAGATAAGAAGGTGAAAATATGGCTCTTAAAATAACATTGTCAAATTCAGTAGGTCAGAGCATTACAGATAGACTCAATTGCATATGCAGTCTAATGGCTCATCTAATGCTTGGAAGCAGATAAAAAAGTGCATGTTTACCACTTGTCAGCATAGTTACTCATGATTCTGCAGATGCTCAAATTTAATCTCTGAACAATAGCAGAGAAGATGGTGGATTTGCCTCTACATCTCTCACAACAGGAGGCACTTCAGGGTTCTAAGACTCCTAAACAGACCTTTTGTGAAGTCTAGTTACAGTATCCCTTTGCTCAGCTCAGCTCTGAACAATGCATTTTTAAAAATGATGTACCATCCTAAATGCATATCTTCACTTCCTAAATTAAGGGATGCATCACTTTCAATCATCAAAGGGTATTACTAAATGACGTATAGGTGATGTGGGGGTTCCAAAGCATTCACAGTCTGTAAAATAATCTGTTAATGAAGCAGACCAGTGTCTTATCTCACTGTTGCTTTAAAACTTATCTTGTACAATTATTATTTCTACCTCATGGTAACCTGCTGTTTACAAAGTCCTGTACAATGTGCACCTAGTTTCTGGAACTGTTTAGTATATCCACATAGATGATAAAAGTCTTCACATAGTTCACTATAAAATATTTTGCAGAGAACGTGCTCAGTGCAGACATATGTGCTGTGTAAAACAAATGTGTGTTGACAAGTGCTTTACTGGGTTTTACTGTACTGCTGCTGTTTCTGTTTGACATTCAGTAACAAGTGAGTGGCAGAATACTTTTCTTACCACTACAACTGTTAAGGTGCTAGGCAGTGAAGTTGAAAATTTAAATTTGACTCCTACCTACTACAAGGTTAAGTAATGTATGACTACCAAACCAGATTCCTCACACTTCAGAGGCTTTTCTGAAAGGAGACATTTCTGATAACCCCAATAAGTTTGTATGGCAATGCAAACTGACCCAATAAGAAAGAAAATCAAACACACTATTCATCAGTCTGTTGGATTATGTCACTGAGGAAATATTTTATCCCGATTTTCAACCTTGAAAAAATAGTTTTGCATATTTCAATGAGCTGCCAATTAACAATGTGAAAAATGTAATAAAATATTGCGCATTTTTACATAACTGAATATGTGATCCAGAAAGTCTGCAGTGCTTTAGCATTCAGAGAAGTCAAAGTTAGCATTTTAAAAACCTCAAAAGCGAAGCACCATATGTCATCTATAAAAAGTATTGTCACAGATAATGTGAGTATTATCTAAAGAAACTAGAACAGACATGGTTCAGTAATTTAGGATGAAGAAACAGACTTTTAAATTTGATTTCTAATAGCCTTATTTATATGACTAGAATCCACATTTGGACTGCTTACATTAGCTTAAGATATTCACATTTAAGTGGAAAAAATTATGTCACATGCAAAATATCTCTGGTTTGGCAAGAATAAAGAATCATATAAGAAACTTTGCAAATTTCACTGTAACTCAAACTTTAAAAATCATGCACATAAATAGGAAACAGTAACGAAACTGGGCCATTTCACATCATGTTGCTACCACTTCTTGGTTTGTGGTCAGCAAAGACCTGGCATTGGCACTGCTAAAAATAAAAATGTTAAATAATATCTATTATACAGTAAATGACTATTAATATTCAAAAGCATGCACCTAGATTGGATACCCATTTAGTGCGCCCATTGTATATCAAGCATATTCCAGTAGAAAGAAGTTTGAATGTTGAAGTCTTTTGAGCAGTCAGCTTTCTGTTGCAATATTATATTTTACATGAGTAATGGAACATTTTATGTTGGACAGGGTAGATATATAAGGAATATAAGACCATTCTGCAAAAGTCTAGACAGCTGAGACTTAGTGATCACCAGCAAATGATCAGTCATACTGCCAGTAACCACACTTCTGAACCAGACAGACGTTTAGAGAATGCCCCACATTTCCCTTATGTTTTTATCCTGTCCCATGTAAGTTGTTTGACTTTTGGAAAATTGCTGAGGATTTCTGTCAGCCAATAATACAAGGCATTACAGGTTTCATACTTTCTTTGAAACTGCACATTGATGCCAAAACCTGTTCTTCTATTAAAATTTTAACTGAATACCGATGGCACAGAGAAAAAGAAAGGAGGAGAGACAGAATTCACCCACTTCTCTCTGCACTGATTTACTATGCAAAAGTGCAGATGCAGGTATGCATGAGCAGTACATTAGTGTGCAGGGCAGGAAGCAGCAGTACCAAGTCTTGAACCCAGGACCCTGTGTACTACAATCACAGCAACGTACCTTTACACCATCTGAGCTGAACACTAAAGTGCCATTATACATTGAGGTTACTTAAGAAAGGTAAGCAATTTGTTTCTTAATTAATGTCATTGTATAACAGCAATAATCCATGACTGGGTGTGGGTATTACAGGACTGACTCATGGCTGGCTTTGCTTCATCACTTGGACATCACCCTCATGATCAAACCACACTACCAAAAATCTACATAATTATATTCAATTTCTAATTGTGTCATAATTTTTGTAAGAATATAACAACTCTGTCTACCAGATGGCATATGGACTATTTAACATTAACAATGGAGAATATGATAAGTGCTGATTCAGAAATCATTGTGAACCAGAGCTGAAGAAGGTATGCTACAAAATGCCATGCAGGAAACAGGTTATTCAGAATGCATGAGTTAAACCACATGAATAATTGTAGTAATGCATTCCTGACAAACCTCTTAACCTGAAAACATCAAAAATCTGGACAAGGCCCATGAAAAGTGGGTACAAATCTGTATGCTGATGAAAGTAAAATTTGCATACATAATTACGTAACCCCGCCCACTCCAATGGAATTGTGGGATACCAACTTTCAAATGCAAACTGAAGAACAGACAACTGAAATGTGGCACCAGAGTCCTCCTGCATCCATTCCACTGTCCCATTACCTCACTATTTCACCTCTTTTACCATAAACACTAATGTGTGCATACTGCTTTACTTCTACAATGATTATTTGGATTTTATTTTGACATTTTATAGCACAATGCACAAACACTAATAGAGCACTGCTAAAGAAAGCAATACTGTCTCACAACGAAAATAGACTTGGCATTAAAACTTCTCTGCCCTTGAAACTCACATTCATTGAAAAAGCATTGAAACCTGCATCACATCCAGTTTTTTTTGGGAGGGGTGGGGGACAAAAGGCCAAAAATCAGGGAGGGACACATTTTAAACATTGCTTGTACAATTATGGAAAGTTGCTAGGATAAATTTTGTGTTAACACCATGCATTTCACTGCCAGGTCTTCAACCCAGGACCCTGTGCACTACAGTCAGAGCAACATACTAGTATGTCAAGTCAGCAGTTTCCTGATGGACAGGAAGAATGAAACTTAAATGGCTATCATTTACTGAACTCAGTTCTCACTTCTCACCATAGCTCTCACCCTGTTAGCACAAAAACCTGGACAAAGTCAATAATGGGGGAATACAGGATTCAGTTCAAACTTCTCACTATAGCTCTCTCAACGTCTTAGCACAAAAAACCTGGACAAAGCCAATAATGGGGGAATACAGCCCCAAAATGGGGGCACATTTCAAATATTGATCTTCATAAACTTAGAAAATTGCTAGAATAAAAGGTTTTATGTTACCAATTACCATTTATTTTCTGAAGAATATGAAGTCTGAAATTCAAAAGCCTGTCATTATTTAGTGAATTCAATCCTTCAGTGATTTGCCACAAAACTTCTGAAAACAACAAGATTTAATGAGGAATGGAGCAAAAATATGAGGCATAAATTCATAAGTGGTGGTGGCCAGGGGCTTTTGGCTCTTTTTACCTGTACCCAAGGTACACGGTTTGAGCCTGAGTACCTCTAGCCACCAGGTTTCTTGGGGGCATTTTCACACACACACACATGCACACACACATGCTATGAATTTCGTGGAAGCAGATATACCTTAGCTTCGATAGCACACATACATTAAGGCTCCATGTAGAGCTATATTCTGTGGAGGCAGATTTTGAAAACCTAAACAACAGCAAAGCTAAAGCCTTAAACTGAATTAGCTCCAATATCTCCATTAAACAGTAGCAAAGCACACACATACATTAAACTGCAGCAAAGCTAAAGCCTTAAAGACTGTAAACTAAGTTCCATGTACAGCTAAATTTTGTGGAGGCAGATTTATCTTAAACAGCAGCAACTCCCAGCAAATTAAACTGCATCAAAACTCCGAAAACCTAAACAGCAGCAAAGCTGAAGCCTTAAACTGAAATCAGTGGAGGCGGATTTACCTTAGACTGAATTCTGTGGAGGAAGATGCACCTTAGCTCTGATAACTCCAAGCAAATTAAACAGCAGCAAAGCACACACATACATTAAACTGCAGTAAAGCTAAAGCCTTAAACATGGTAAACTGTAAACTAAGCTCTGTGTAGAGTTAAATTCCATGGAGGCAGATTTACCTTAAACAGCAGCAACTCCAAGTAAATTAAACTGCAGCAAAGCTCCAAAAACCCCAAGCAAATTAAACAGGAGTAAAGCTAAAGCCTTAAACATGGTAAACTGTAAACTAAGCTCTGTGTAGAGCTAACACTCTGGAATTCCTTGGAGGCAGATTTACCTTAAACAGCAGCAGCAGACCACGGTTCTGGATAACTCCATAACTCTATCAGCAATACCATGAATACCAAACAATAACTCCATTCATTTCCCTCAAATGGAAAAGCTAACACTCTGGATAACTGCAGAGCCTTAAACAGCCTAAACAGACTACTGTTCGTTTCACCGCTCAAACAGCCAGCTGGAAATGCATGCATGTGAGCCCTTGAGCTCAATTCCGACAGGCTGGTGGAGCTGATGTAATTGCGTATGTGATGACATCAGCTCAAAAAGGACGAAAAGAAAAAAAATTTAAAAAAATCGGAAATGAAGGGTTGCCACTCGGAAATCGTTGCACCCCATTATTTGGACCCCAAAACTTGATAAAAACTGAGTAATTCGGGACGGTTGGGAGGTATGATTCCTGAGACAGTCATATTGCATACCAATGATGCATGCAGAAATAACATCACTGCATTATATTGTTACAAAGGCACATTAGCAGACAGAAGTTTGTTTAAACAGTTAAGAAAAAGAAGCTGGTGGACCTCTTGTACTGCTCTAGTGCAGGCAGAGATATAACATCCTAATGTATGTTACATTAGGTTTCCTGTCAAACCTGCAGCTAATGTGGCAATGAAGCTGTGTCAGTAAATACAGCAGTAGGCACTGTTCACACACACACACACACACACACACACACACACACACACACACACACACACACACACACACACACACACACACACACACACACACACACACACACACACACACACAAACATAGACTCACAGAAACATACACATATCACTCTCTGTTCATCAAGTCTTAGCTTCCTTCCCACTGCAATAGGGTCTGCTGAGCTATAATGATAGAAATAGAGGCCAGTAAGAGTTTGACAAGAGGAATTGTTTTGAAGTCATTCACAGAGTAAGAAGCCCAGATGAGATGAAACTGGTAATTAGCATAAAGTGATTACTTACTCTGTTTTAAAAAGCTATTAGCAATGGCACACACTGCAGCTGCACCCTACCTGAAACATTACTGACAATCTCTCATTGCTTCACATAATCAGTATAGTAGTACAGGGTGCTGCACTGATGTGCATTTGCATGACAGGTGTATCACTGCAACAATTCACTGACAGGTAAGGTATGAGATGTGAAGATGCATTATACTGTAGGGTTTAAATTCTGCTGTGTCAGTCTGCACATTGAGATAGACAGGGAACAGGTACTTCCCCCATGGGTATGCTGTGCCTTTGAAGTGCTGAAGACCCTCTTACCAGATGCCCACTGTGTCGTTTAAGTAAAAGTGACAGTTTGCATTTTTATATAATGCAACAAATGGCATATTCATGTAGCACTCATTTGGCCTGTGAATTTCTCAATAACATATCTGGTTTAATGTTTGTTACAGAACTGAAAACAAATACAAAATAAACTAATCTGTCAGGTTAAATACCCGAACCTGGATTTCCTACTTTCAGTTTCATGGATAAGCACCTCTTACTGGTTCATTTCTCTGGAAAGACTTTATAGCAGTCCCAATGGACAGCCTTAGATACATGTATCTGATGAAAACAGTGAGGACAAATGCCAGTTGTCTCCACTGCAGATCAGAACATTGAGACCGGGAGGCATATCTAACGAATTCTGCAGGAATCTATTTATAGAACCTTCACTCACTGGCCTAGGACTTGTTTTTCTATATAGAATTTCTAACATAAAAAATAATTTAGATTCCAAGTTTTGACAGATGTCTCTCATAAATGTAGAAATAAGCCATGTCTTACAATGGCTCATCCATTAAAAAAAAACTTTTGTTGCATCCATTAAAAAAAAAAAAAAAAAAAAAAAAACTTTTGTTGCCAAGTCAGTCAAATTTTAGAAATGGTACAGCTTGAGTTTCTGTGATACATTTAATTATGACTCCTGCTTGTTGAATATCTCATGGCCAGAAGTATTTTATTTCATGTGCAACAGAAATGCATTCACCACCAATGCATGTATATTAATTTCCATATACTGTTATGTGTGGGGCATTTTGTTTGGCCATCTCAAGTGAGTGTAAAGCAGTGAGCTATACCTCTTACAACTGTCTGTACATTTTTATATATTTATTCACATTTTAACTGGGGTTCTACTAAGCCAGTAGCCTCTTTACATGGGAGACCCAAGGTCGTATTACTAATGGCTGACATTTATATGTCCTATAAGATGGCATCTATTCAGACACGAACCACACCCTGTACCCGTGTGGGTGCACAACAAGTACATCTGTGCCACCTCCTGTGTGCCAAATCTGTTCTAAACATGTCGGATGTAAGGCGTGCACTGCTGTGTGCAACTTAATGTCCTTCCCCAAATCCTCCTGCACAGCCCAGAATTGTGACTCTCATACGTCATTCCTCCTTAAATACATGCCCTACTTTCTAGGGTACAAAGTACCTTGCCTTGTCCCTGTAAAACTTCCATTGCTCTGAGTTCCAGTTCATTGTGTTAAGATGTTTGGCATGTTATGAGATGAATGTCAACTGGAAGTTCAATACTTATCAACATGATGGGTGGAATAAGAACAACAGGCACGTGATTCTGTCAGTGATTCACACACCTGTACATGATGCAGGTGAGATGTCAGTGTAATTAGATTAGTATACTGTATGTAGGGTAGCCTGGTCTCCATCCAAACAATGTAATATTAAGCAAGAGTAGCATATGCAGTATGCTGCTGAATATGTGTGAGGAATGTTTTTTTTTAATTTATAAAGGTTCCTTTACATAATAAGTGGTATATTTAAGCAATACATCAGAGAAAGGGAGTGGGTATGTCACACTTTATTTATGGAAGGCCACTGCTTGATCATGAAGATGTAGCCTAAGTGACCAAACTAGACCAGCTCCACACTTGAGCATGGATAAGTGTATGCATCACACATCACCATAACCATGTTGCTCCTCCACTTATTTCTTAATCGTCACTCACAGCAGAAAATGATCCTGTTTTCAACTCTCCTCATATCTAACATAAATATGCCAAAGAGCATAGGTCCCACAATAGACCCTGGTTGTGTTCTCCTCATTCTGGTCCCACTAACTACTACTCTCTGCTTCCTGACAGGTGGCTTTTTATTTACTAATTTAGTTAGCTTTAATCCTACTCCAAATCTTTGAGGTTGCTATTCAGTCTCCTATATGGGAATGAATTAACAGCGTTAATGAAGTCAAGCTACATGGCATGGATTGAGATTCCATTGTCAAGTTCCAGTGTATCCCAGTCATAACACTAGATCAGAATTAACTGGCATGACCTGTTTACCACAGTCATATGGTTCCTATTCTGTAGTCTTTTGATCTTCAGGAAATCCGCTATTGAGTTCCTTGGTATCTTCTCAATGATGTTTCCTAATATTGTTGTCAGGTTTACAGGTCTGTAGTCACTCCTAGCAGACTGGCAGCATTTTGACTTCATTCCAGTCCTCCACAACCATTCCACTGCCAAACACTGAGTGGAAGAGATCTCTCAGAATCTGTAAGTACAACCTTCAGGGTCTTTAAGATCCTGGAATGTGCGCTTCTGCCAAGTACAACTACTAATGTGTTGAATTCCTCTTTTACCTTAACGATACCACATGGATGCTGGGTTAATAGGTTCATAGGTAGGTACTAGGCTATCTGCCCAAAGGCATTTATAAGCCTAGCAGGAATATGTTGGCTTTTGCTGCCCCCTTAGATTAATTCCCTGTGCCTCTGTCCAGCAGAGCCACTGAAGTGAGCACCGGGGTAAACTTCCTGTTTCACATCCACTCGTCAAGGTTTCTCTTGAAGAGTGTTAGTGAGGAGCTCTGCCTAATGTAGATTGGAATTTTGTTCCAGAGCATGGGAAGTTTCTGGGACAGGAATCTATCCTTCCAGCATGTCCTATTTATTGTTGTGGTGAGGTGTAGATCCTAGACCGTGTGGCTCGAGGGGATATGGTTTTCTTTAGGTGGAGCATGTCCATCAATTCTGGGTTGGACATGGCCTTGTATGTCAGGCAGAGATCACCTCTGAGTAGGCGGTATGCAACTGAGTACAGCTGGAGTTTCTTCAGTTGAGCTGCATAGGGCATCTGTTTGAGGCTAGTGATCCTCTTGGTGAGGTACTTCTGTGGTCTTTCCAACTGTTGCAGGTGTCATGTAAGGTACATCCCAAATGGGGCATTGTACTCTATGATGGGTCTGATGAGTGATGAGCAGGGGGCACAATGACCTCTTTTGATCTGGTTGCAAACCCTTTTGTAATTAGGTGGGCCACATAGAAGGATTTTCTAACCACTTTAGCAATGTGATTATCAAAGGAGAGATTACTATCTACTTGGGTCCTCAGATCCCTTATTTTGTCTTCCATATTTAGGAGGCTACCACCTATGTGGCAATTTGTGGGTACTTTGATTTTTCCAAAGGGGATGACTATGCACTTTTTGGCATTTAGCTTGAGGCCATGGTTTTGACACCAGGTATCTGTCTCAGTGAGACCCTTTTGGAGGATGTCTGTGTCAGCCGGAGAGTCAATTATAGCCCCTAGATTGCAGTCGTCTGCGAACTTGGTCAGCCATAGTCCACCAGTGTTTGCCTGTACCTCTGAGAAGTATATGTGGGTTCTGTCCATGAGCCAATTGGCTCCCCATCTCATGACGTAGGGGTTTTTGTTCAGGCTGACGAGCTTGTCTATAATACCAGAATGGGGAATGGTGTTGAAGGCCTTTGCAAGGTCTAGGTAGGCTGTGTGGACCACCTTTCCCTCGTCTATAGCCTTGGTAACTGTCTCAAAGTCCACCAGGTATAGGAGGCATGATTTGCCCTTGACAAAGTCAAACTGGGTAGGATTTTTAGTTTTATGGTGCTTCATGGGGACAAAGTTCATGATGTAAGGTCACTTGGATGAAAGGGTAACACTCTATCTTCGTTAATGATAAATAAAAGAAGACAAACCTGCACTTGTCAAATGCAGGACAAGAAACTCTCTATACTATAACAATAAAACCAACATTTATTTCCTTAAAGATAAAAACCAGTACACATAGCACACCTTTTAACTACGACATTCATGTTTCAGAGAACCTGGCTTATGCAATCCATTACTAGATGCTATCTATCTTAAACATGTGCACATTGCAAACTGCAGTTACTGCAAATGCAAATCAAGGCAATAAGACTTGTGATAGATGGAACGGGATGGAATGTAATAACCATTGCTCTTATCAAACTTATTCATTACCCCTATCATGGTCAGGCTGATTAACTGGAAATACATGTCTATTCCATCAAGCTTTATAGCTGTTGCAAAGGTCAAAGGGCACACTGCCATACTCAATGCAACACGTTTTATCTGTGAAATCTGTCTACCACATGATGTTTACAAACAAACCTGCAATATTACTTTTCTTGTAGTACTGTGACCAACAAATAACTACTACTGCAAACTGAAGTCAGCTTTAAAGTTAACTTGAAAGAAGCTCCCCCTCTACACTCATCAAGCCCTGCAGCACAAGTGTGCAGCCATTTTCAAATGCACACACAACGGAAACTGTAGAAGTACTGACCGAGACTACTAGAGATGCTGTGATTTGAGCCAAACATAAAATATATAGCACTGGTTCCCTGAAATATGAAATTGATGTCTTATATAAAACAATAGCAAGACAAACTATTTTATTTATTTAATAAGTACGTTACTTTCGGAGATGCTTTGCAACAGCTTTAACTGGAGGGGTCAGTGTCCTTAAGACTTGTACAACCTAGTTGCTATGCTAAAACAGGCATCTATTTCCTTTCTGTCTCCCTTCAAAAAGTTGCCTACAGTCCTACTTCTCTGTATTCATTAATGTAGTCTTTGTGGTTGCTGTCTTTTCAGTCTCTGAATCATTGTTCATACCACAGTATTTTATATTTCTCCTTCCTATCACATGGATACCCATAAACATGCATACATACTAGCAAGCACATGCACACATTTATTTTTCATGTAGACTTAGTACTGCTCTGAGGCTTTGATATATAACTAAGGTAACATTTCATCACGAGATGACTGATCCAATGTCTTTTTGCATTGAAAAGACTGTTATCCTGCCTTTTTTACCACATGGCAGAACCCCTATCTGATTTATCAGCACAGTGATCATTTCTTTATATTTTTATTAGCTTTCTTTCATTTCTTTAACAATTCTGTTAAAAAAATGAATTAAGATTGACCACCTCAAACAATGTCATTAATACTGTTCATGTGAGTTTCTGCTGCTGGCTTTGAAGCTATTTTCCCACTACTGTCCTTTAATTACACATTTTAAACATTTTACCTTTTCAACAACCTGGTCTGGGGCAACAGTTCTGATGGTTTCTGTTCCACTGTGGAAAATACTTTATATTCTTTATTATAAGAAGTAATTATAGTTTCTGGAAAACATGCTACATTATTCCCTCCCCTACCCTTGCAGTCATATGTCTTTGTTTCAGTTTTTCACACCTGCTTATCCATTTCTGTTAACTTTCCAGCTTTCTTCTACCACTTCAGGTCTCAAAGTATTTTCACTCTGATACTGGTGGCATTTTTATACAGCTGTGTTTTCAAAACTTAAAGGAAAGAAATGTTATCAAAGTAAAGTAAAACAATGTGGAGGTTATTGCTTGAAAAGCAGGCTTACATTTAACATCAAGAAAACATTACGGTTTTCAGGATCTGCAAAACTAATTACTGCATCTCTATTCAACTCTCAACCATATCTCCAAAGCAATTATATTTACAAACGCTGCAGAGTCTCGGTAAACTTTAGCATTATCTCTATTCATTCTAGCCTTTAATCAAGAGTTATAACAGCAGGAAGAACATAGCATGCTGCTACATGTTGGAACGTTTGATCACGGTGTGTTGTTTAGAAACACTAATTGATTTTTGTTACTCTTTTTCTAAGACCGTTAGCACTGCACTGTCCCCCTCACCGGTGTATCCCAATTCCATACCACCATAACTGCAACTTCATTTTTAACAAGTCAGTCGTGTTTCCTTTCACATCTCTGCTTTCATCATTGTACTCCCCATCCACAATCTGCAGCCTGTAATCTCCTGAAGTCACCCATCTAAAAGACATCAAACTTCCTCTACATATACCTCCTAGCTGTCACCCTCCATTTAAGTCCGTTTTCTAGCTCTTGGCCATGACTTTTTTCTTCAAGGTTTACCACCATTATGTACCTTCTCATCACTCCAACCCAGACTTATGTCTTTCTTTCTAGCATTTTGAATCCTAATTACAGCTATGCATTTATTATTATCCACTTCACTGACATTTGTTCTCTTAAGCTGCTTATTTGCCACTGGTGTCATTTCACTATCACTATTTGCTTTATTATAAAATCATATTTATCATACAATTGTCACTTCTAGCTGTATTAATACATTCAAATACAGAATTATATTTAATTACATCACAGTTACCAATTTCTTTGATTTTGTCTTTTTATCAGTCTGAAGACAAGTAATATGTAGCAGCTCTGTGCTTCTACATACTGGGAAAATGTATACTGGCATTATCACTTTAAGACGTAATGTATTAGCATTGCCATTTTAAGAAGCACTATATCCCAGAATGCACTGACTGACTCTACTCTGACAGTTGTTAGCATGTTTGTGATGAGTAAAAAAGCTCTTAATATTGTTCACTGTGCTGCTATTTTGTGTCAATTTAAACCTGAAGTTTTACTTAAAAATGCTAGTGTATCCAGACTATTCCCACTGCCTAGGATTATGACCGGGTAACTCAAGGTGCACATTGTGACAATGAGAATACTAAAATTACAATATAATAGTGTCATTCAGTGCAACAGTACATGATTTGGAAGATACTTCCATGTGTTCTCCTATTTTTTTTTAATACATCAAATCAAGTTTCACTGTAAATGCATTTTCATAACAGCAGGACTCATAGTAGTGAAATATTTTGCCTCCTCTAAAGAAAATGGCTACTGTCATGTTTTTTTTTCCAGATTTGTCTGTCAAACCTGTTATCTTGCATTGCCGTTAAATTTAGACATTCACATAGTACACACTATTGTGTTCTAGTTTATCTCTTTATCAGTTTCTTCTAGCTTATTTTCCTTTTATTTCTTTTGCTTTTAACTTATCTAGAGACCTGGTCTGCAAGGCCATGGAACGTATCATCATGGAACTTATAAACAAAGACATTGGTAATCTCCAAACTCTGGACTCCACCCAGTTCAGGATTGTAAAAGGCAGATCATGTCTCCTAAACCTGACTGACATCTTTGAAGCAGTCACCAAAGGCGTAGATGAGGGTAAGGTGGTTCACACAGAATATCTAGATCTCACCAAGGCTTTTGACACCATCCCACACTCTGGAATTATAGATAAACTCACTAAACTAAGTATGCATCACTATGTCACAAGATGAGTTGCCCACTGGCTCACTGACAGAACCCACACTGTGAACGTAGCAGACTCCAAATCCGACTTCAGACCAGTGGCAAGTGGAGTACCACAGGGTTCAGTCCTGGGTCCTCTCCTGTTTGGTATCTACTTCTCTGAAGTACAGGCTAACACAGAAGGTCTTTGGCTAATGGAGTTCACTGATGACTGCAAACTAGGAGCCATAACTGAAACTCCTAACGATGTGGACATCCTACAAAAGGGCCTCATTGAGACAGATGCCTGGTGTCAAAGCCATGGCCTCAAGCTCAATGCCAAAAAGTGCATTGTCATCTCCTTTGACAAAAACTCTGTACCCATGAGCTACCACACAGGTGGTAGTCTACTTAACACCGAAATTGTGATAAAAGACCTTGGGACACAGGTGGACAGTAGTCTCTCCTTTGATAATCACATTGCCACAGTAGTCAGGAAATCCTTCTATGTGGCACACCTCACCACAAAAGGTTCTCATCCTGGAAAAAAGAGGTCATTGTTCCCATCTACTCGTCACTCATTAGACCCATTATAGAGTACAATGCCCCTTTTGGTATGTACCTCATAAGACATCTACAACAACTGGAAAGGCTGCAGAAATACCTCACAAAGAGGATTACTGGCCTCAAACAGATGCCCTATGCAGACCGTCTCAAAAACCTCCAGCTTTACTCCATCACATATCGCCTACTCAGAGTTGATCTCTGCCTAACATACAAAGCTATGTCAAACCCACAGGTGTTGGACATGCTCCACTTAAAGAAATCCCAATCCCTCCGAGCTACACGCTCTAGGGACCTAAACCTTGTCACCACAATAAAAAATAACATGCTGGAGGGGTAGATTCCTGTCCCAGAGACTTCCCATACTCTGGAACAAACTACCTATCTATATCAAACAAAGCTCCTCATTAGCACTCAAGAAAAATCTTGATGATTGGACGGGAAATAGGAAATTGGTCCAGAGGATCACCACTGTTGCTCTGCTCAACAGGGGCAAAGGAAAATAATTTTCTTGGTTGGCAAAAGCAACGGTATTTTTTTGCCTAGGCTTGTATAGGCCCTAGGGCTGATGCCCTAGTACCTACCTATGAAAGTGGTCTCAAAATGTACAGCACAAATTCAGTGAGCAGATGTGTCTGGCTTATAAGTACCTCTCAACTGTACAGATTTTTGCCTAATATTTTTGGTCTGTGTCTCATAAAATTGTGGTTTTCTGGCAAATCACTGAGGGTTGAATTCAGAAAATAATGACTGCCATTTGAGTTTCAGACTTCATACTCTTTAGAAAAGTCATGCTAATGCAAAACCTGTTGTTCTATCTATTTTCTAAGTTTGTATGAGCAATATTTAAAAAGTGTCCCTATTGTTGGGCCTTAGTCACCCCATTATTTATGGCTTTGTCCAGATTTCTTGCTCCAAGAGGTTGAGAGGTATGTGTCAAGATAATTTTTCTTCCATGATAACGTTGAAGGATGCCAAAGGACTGAAAATAAAAAGGTCTGCTATACTCTACATTAAGATAATTAGAGAAGAAACACAAAACAGGAGGCAATAGCAATGTTAACACGCATACACACTCTCTCTCTAGATAAATATGTACACACACAAACCTGGACATCTCAAACACATTTATACTAACAGCTAGAGTTATATTGCGTATTTCTCTTACTGTCACCATCATACATTTTCTTTAACCACATTTGTCTAGGGAGACTGCAGAAGTGCTCTAAATACAGATGGTTCTTTACCACAGACTCCAAACAACTACATAAAGAAAAGAACATTTAACCCTGCATCCTGTTAAGACCACATTTCTGGGGGTTGTTATTGTACAGTGTAGTGTTTGCCAGCAATGTCCTCTGTTATCTGGTCACTAACAGCAGCTGCTTTTGTTTCCAAAATATTGTGCAATATTAGGAGTAAGAAAAGAAATGTAATCTTTCAAATTTAGTACAGGTCTGCTTGTGGTAGGAAAAATTCCAAAACATTCCTTGGAGCTACTGTACAGTTAATTTTGTATTAAGAATTGATTCTTTTTCTAAAGTGTCAGCTTGAGTCTGACAACATATGTAGTATTTTTTGTATGTAAAATAAAACCAGGAATCAAAATACAGTGTCTTAATTTTGCAGTAAACAGTTAATAAATGAACAGCATTTTAAGTTTGTATATATACATGGCGTGTGCTTGTCCTTGTGTAGAGGAGATGGCACTTTGCCTTAAAATATTATGAACATGTAAAATTCTACAGTGCATGAAAAGTGATTAGTCTTATATTGTGAGCAGTTATTCAGATTAATGTAATGTAGTACTACTGTCTACAGCACAAACCAAAATGAAGTTCTCTTCCAGCGGGTCTGGGGCTGAGAAGCTGCATTTCAGTCTCTCAATGCTGAATCGGGATTGGTACACAGGTCTTAAAAGTGCAAGGCTGTAGAGAGAAGAACCAATAAGGTGAGAAGGCATCCTCTCTCTTTCGCCATCTCTCTCAGTGACAGCTCAATAAAGATATTTATATATCCAAGTTAATACACTAACCCAAGGACTTTTTTGTAGCAGTAAAATAACATGTTTTCAAATGGTCTCTCTTACTGACTTGACTTTTGATGCTCTTTTTCGATTTACTTTAAAAATTACAAACTAAAATGCCAAAAACAATGTTTACATGGTAATGCACTTAAAAAGAAAGTGAACTGCAGCAGGGAAGTTTTAATGTACTCAAACACAGCTGCTAAAGAAACTTGAAAGTAATATGAGACACGAGGAAGGAAACCCCAGTTGCTTTTGGCTTCAGGAAGGTTATGTGTTAAGAGGAAAGCTTCTTCTTCCATGTTTTTTATTTCTTATTCATAGTATTTCATACTTTCTGTGCAAACACTGTTTCATTAGATCAAAGGGGCAACACTAAATATTGGCTTGTACCTCAACAACACATCATTTTTTGTAGAAGAATATAATAGGCAATATTCTAAACCAAGAACTGCAGCTGGTGTATAACCCAAAACATAACAATTAGTCCATTATATTGCAACAAATACATTTTAATTCAGTATACATTCAGTTGGACTCACTACAATGCTGATAAGGGAACAATTGTTACACATGTCAGTAATGAACTGTAATTGCTAGTCCCCCCCCTCCAGGTACCACTAAGTTCTCCAGGTGTACCATGATTGTCATGTTTCCGCAACCATCAAATCCCCTAAATACTCCATCATGGATGTCCTCAATGTAGTCATCTTGTTTTTGTGGATTTAGTTCCATAATTTGTTTGTGCTTTGTGTTATCACATTTTTAACTATGCACTTTAATATTTCAGAATAACACATGGATCATTACTCAACAACTGCAACAACATTTATCGCACTAGTATGTACAATTGTTCATTCCTTGCTGGTCAATAAATGCCAGCAGAGTTTTGTATTGACTCATTCATTTAGCATATACCAATGCACTCTTCCCACCACCAGGTGGAAGTCAAGTGAAAAAAAGGTGTTCCTCAGTAGGACACCCACCCCATTCTAGCATTTCTTCAAAACCAGGATGAGTTTTGAAAACAGCAATGATGACAGATGCATAGCAAAGGAATTTCCAGTTCACATGCTAATTAATCTGGACATCAAAATTATTCATCTCAATCGAACAAACCTAAATAGTTTTCATCGCAAACAAGACATCTTAAAGTATTGGTAAACAGTTACTTCTGATTCATTCACTGTCACTAGACAGTCAGGTTAACTTTAACTGACATAGAGGGTAGTAAAAAAATATTTTTTGTCCATTCAAACAAGATACACATATACCTTCAGTATTTTCCGACTTTCACAAAGATATCCTTACTTCGATTTATAATATAATTTTCACAACATATACCAACTTAGCAGGTAGAAATAAATATGGCACATTTTTGTTTTATTGTTGGGGGGCCTCCAGGTGTTAATCTAGTCAGTTCACGGTCATTTTAGTATATCAAGACATTTAAAACTTATCAAATATCCTCATTCAGCAGTTACATTGCATATTAACCCGCAAATATTCGTCAGCTCCCAATAAACCTTTAGGTTCATAGGTTCATAGGTTTATACTAGGCTATCTGCCCTAAGGCATTTATAAGCCTAGCCCAAATTTTATACGCCCACCCCTTGCTACGCGCCACCTTATATGAAAAATACTGTGCCCATTAGTTTGTTGTGCCTCTGTCCAGCAGTGACACAGACTGTCACTTAAAAACTGTCATTTAAAACTAAGTCCTGGCATGGCAGAAAACATATTACAACGCATATGATTATTTTATTTTTATAACATATTTTTTTTATCATCAACAGACTTTTCCCATTAGTACCAATGTCTGTCATTGTAGTTAATGTTTAGTACAATCTTTACTTCTAGTACAGCATTCTGCTATATTTAACGTTTTCCAAAATAAACAGTGCCTGTGTGACTTTCCATTCGTATGTATTGGGTTGCGGCCCTTCTCGCTCAACTACTCTTTACATTTCATTTCCTGTTGTGAGTGTCATACTGCTTTTAAACAGCTTCAACAACATGAACTCGTGGTACAACCAACATAATCAACACCCCTCTCTAAACTATTTATAATTGCTCTGGTTCTCCTATCCTTTAAAAAAAATCAACATAAACCAACACTGCTCTCTAAACTTTTCATACTTGATCTGGTTCTCCTTCCCTTTTTATTGTCTTTGTAACCCTCCTGTCTTATGCCCCTAACTTTCTAACCATCTACCTTCAAAGATCTGCTTCCTTGGGAACACTTCGCTCCTAGTAACTATTCTTTATGATCAACTCTCCACCGCTGGTAGATGGCTCTCCCTGTTCTCATTACATGTTTACTCTAATGGAGGTGCTCTAACTCTTGTCCAAAGGCGGCTTCAGGACCTTTCTCTGCCCAATCCTACTCCTATTTTTTGTCTTTTATTACTTCTAAGCATCTTCTCCATTTTCTAGTGTAGCCTCCTTCTTTTTTCTTGGACAACTTCTTTCTTCTCACTGTGCCAGCTCTGAGACAACCTGACATACCTCAGTTACTCTCAGGGGTTCTATCTGCTCCCACTTTCTAGTAATTGGCTCTTTCATTAGTGAAAGTAAGATCCAAACTGTTTTCCTGTATGATTGCAGTACCTCTTTAACCAGTCCTAGCAGATACACCTGTTTAGTTAGTATCCAAGACTTAATAATTACTTCTGTTATTAATCTTTGCAGTTCCTCCCTAAATTGTCTCATCTTGTATCACTCCCAAAATATACGTGACTATGTACCTTTCTACCCTCCTGGCATTTTTAACATGTTTCCCCGCTCCTGGGAAAATATGGGCTAGTCTCGAAGCTGTATAAAAGTATTTATATGGCCAGTTCTGTGTGAATATCTGGAACTCTCTGGATTTTGCTGCATATTTTGGTGCAATTAGGCCCAGTCCTGCTCTAATGATCTCATACCCAACTCTGTTTGTAACACCCCTAATATTCTGCTCATAGCTCCCTTTATGATATTTATTAAAATCTTACAGACTTTGGAAACTACTCCAACCACAACCTCTCTGCCTCTTATGTATAAAATTGTTTGCCCAACCTCTGGGACTTGCATTTCTTCTGCTTTAACCAATTTCAATCCTGTAAAGTTTGCAGCACCTCAACATATGTCCATCTCAAGTTATTCTGTAACCCATACTCTTCCTTCACCTCATCCCATCCTTTGACTCTGTTTCCTATGATAAACTGTGACTGATATTTTATCACCCTCTGGTCTCTTTTCCATCTTCAGGATACAATTTGATAATCTCTCTCTTTGTCTAATTCCTCTGTGGAGCACATTTCCGTTTTCAACTCCTGCATTTAATCCTCCTTTGGGATTTGACAAAAAAGTAATAGGGAACATTAGTGAGTTATTAAACAATAACTTTTTAGCTTCCCCTAGAATGTTAGTAGTTAAGTTTCTTCTTGAGAGCCACATGAAAATCCATTTCTGTTCGCAATCTCTCTTGTTTTTTCCCATATCATTGTTTTCCATTCAGTTTTATATTTTGGTTGTATGCATTAAAATAGTAAAGCAAACTTGCATGCCTGCAGATAGGTTTTAATGTCTGGCATCCCCAGCCCTTTCTTCTCTTTTGCCATGACCACCCATCAGCCATGTATCTCTTGGTTTTCTACTACAACATAAAATGTTTGCCATGATCTGCTTTACTCTCAAAGTAGTGCTCCTTTGCAGCAACCAAAATGCATCTTCCAGGTATAAACCTGAGGGGGCAGGTATGCCTGCAGGTTTTTAACTCTGATCTAAATCTAGAGAAATATGTCACCACTTTCATTCAGATCTCATTACACTTATTACACGTATTCTATACTTTGTCCTACATTACTATCAAGGAATTATATAGTGTACTGCAAAGCCATATCCCTGGATATTTAAATGTGGCATTCCTCCAGAGATGTTCATACTCTTCCCCTAGATCCCCTTCTGAGTTGTAGTTCACTGCCAGTGCTTGCATCTTCTCCTCATTGATTTTATAACTTGACATTTGCTCAAACATTTCAAACATACCCTACTGTTTTGGTATGTCCCACTGAGGACCCTGTATGCTAATTAAGATATAATCTTCAGAGATACTTATTAGTTATGAGGAGTTTCCCCAAGTATATCCTTTATGGTGGATTGTCTCACTCGGATTGCCAAAGGCTCAATATAAAGTGTAAACAACAGGGGAGATAAGGGATACCATTGTCCTTCTCCCATCTCTAACTGTAACTCCTGTGACAACCTAGCTCCACCTTTCTATTTGTCTTCATATAACTCACTAAAGATCCCTATTACCTTTTTGGAAAACCCCAGTCTGTTCATAAAACCAAAAAGATATTTGTATTTTACCTATCAAATACTTTTCATCACCTAGAGATAACATCACTAACCTTTTCTGGGTCATCTGTACATCACACAGGATTATAATCATCATCCTGACTTGAGTATTCCCTCATCTGTCTCCTACTACAACTCCACACTGACCCACGTGTATAATACCTACCAAAATGTCTGTGAAGATTTTGTAGTGATGAGTGAAGACTAAGTAGTAAAATAGTTCTGTAAGAGGAAAGTATGTCAGCATCTTTACCCTTGTTATGTATTATTGTGACGATTGTTTCCTTCTGTGACTTGGGTGATGCACCACCATTTATCACTCTACTGAGCAAAATTTCCTTGATCAGTACCATTTGTTCTCTGACCACAAACCTCCACTGGTATTCCATCTGAGTCAAGTGACTTCTCTTTCACCATTTCCCCATACATCTATTTCTTCCTTTAGAATTTTTGGCAGCATTACCTCATCCCACCACTGGTTACATCTTCTACATATAATCCTGTAAGTCCTACATTTATCTCGTATTTCTGGTAACATATTGACTTCTCTCCTCGTATTAGCTCTTTTATACACTGTAGACCCCCCTTCAAATTCTTGCTGGCTCTTCCTCACTGCTATTGCCTTCATTGTCCTGAAATTTGCACTGAAGGATGTTTGCTCAGTTTTGGCTATTTTAAACTGTGGCTGTCCCAGTCACCCCATGCTGTAACCCTTCTAGCTCTCCCAGAAACGCTTGCCTTTTCTGCTTACCTTCCTTCCTCTTTAATATAGTGTCATGTTCTACCTTCTCCTTTACATCTCTCTAGCCGCTGTCCCATTCTCCTCCTTCCAAGGTTTTGTCAATCATTACTGCTTCCTACAATATCCCCTCTAGTGTCGTCTATCTTTTAGACTCTTGAAATGGTATCTTGGATACCTTCAGTGTCTCTGGTTCTACTTGCTCCCCTAAACATTTCTATTTTCAACAGTACATGATCCAAACACAGGATCAGCTGTACACCATCTTCTCACTCATATTCTCAGCTGGCATAGCTCCTGCCAATTTGAGACCAACTATGAAGCCCTGGGGAGTAATAGGGAAAACTTGGTCTATCCCCACATTTGTACTTTACCTCCAAACATCTACCTATCCCACAGCCTGAACAAAACTTACCAAAAATCTTTCTTCATTCCCTGTTCTTTTCCATCTTGGTCTCCCAATCACCTCATTATTTTAATTTATAACATTCCAGTTACCTATTACTGTTGTAATTTCTTCTTGTAAGGACATCATCCTAGCTAACTGTACCCTGATTACTATTATAGCCATGTTGGGAGGAATGTACACCACTGCCAATGTTACTTTCATGCCTGACAACCATCCCTTATGATGTAGGCCCTTGATTTTCTTTGTGAGAAAATGTTGAGGCTGCGCCAGTTGAGACAAGTGTTTTCACAAGAACGTTCCAAAAGGGACAATATACTAAAATGACTGGGCTAATGAGTGTCGGGTACAGCAGAATTATTACATCCCTAGACCTGTACACTATATCTTTAGTTATAAGATGTACAATGAAAAAATGCTTCTTAAACAGTGGATACATGGTGATCAAATGAAAGCTCATT
The DNA here is from genome assembly GCF_019279795.1 of Protopterus annectens. Classification (NCBI taxonomy): domain Eukaryota; kingdom Metazoa; phylum Chordata; order Ceratodontiformes; family Protopteridae; genus Protopterus; species Protopterus annectens. Next base: position 474,945,481 of record NC_056750.1, read on the forward strand.
GTTGACACAGGTTCAGAGAAACTTGATTATGGTATTCATTTTCTGGGGTGTATTGTAAATGTGATAGCTTTGAGGGGGATTCATGTTTGTCAACATTTCTTGGCATTCAATTGCAGTCCACAGTGTGGACAGCACAGTATATGTGCAAAGTGTGAAGGTGTGCAAAATGAGTTGCTTGAATATGACTGAAGTGTCAGCCTAGCTCTTAAAAATTCAGGGACACACAGCATCAGGCTTATGCACAACATTAGACAGAGGCAGGTACAATCATGGACAATTTAAAATAATACCACCATTAATCTGTGACACTAACATAAAATATGAGATTCTAAGTTACAATACACATTCTGCAGAAACACACTTGTTCAACTGTAATGATATATCAGTAATCTATAAGGGGAATTCAACACACCTTCCTCAAAAATGACCACTTTTTTGGAGGGGTTAAGAGGGACAGTGTTATACCTGTAGTTTAAATTATGGGCCATATGAGAGGTTTGCCTGACACATAACCTACAATCTACACCTGCAAGAATGTGCTGTCAATTAGCTGTGTTTTTACTAGGTGCATCAAAGAAAGCCGTATCACACATGCATCTTATAGAAGAAATTGAAGGGAAGTCTGCACTGTCAGCTCCTAACAGGTATGCCTCACAGAGAATACTTATGTATGACTGACAAGATGTGCGGGAGCTCACTGTGCCAGAAGTGATACCTGTATCATCCAGCAATGTTTTACTCAAGTGCACCAATCATATGGATAACAACACTTAAAAACAATGCTTTATTATCAGTGGATTTCCTACACACAGCTATGTATGGCCTGCATCTGCCACATGTAGTAGCAATGGATATTGTCTGCAGCATCTGCAATTGTTGTGTGAATTAAGAAGTGATCCATTATAATGAATGGTAAAGCACTATGCAAGACTGATGGCAATGGATCAGTTATGCCCATGTGCACAGAAGCTACAACACTGCAAAATCTATCATCAGTGAGAGAGGAAGCTATCACTGTAATATTGTTCACATACCAAACAATACATGGGGCACACTGTCTGTCGGCACATGCCAAACCCAAGGTATGTGCCACATGATCACTGTCACCCTGATATTGCCATGGAAAATGTTACACTACCATGAAATCCTGACATGCATGCATATGTGTTCATGCAAACTGCTAATACTGACATAACGTACTGGTACATCTGTGACACTGTACAGACACACTATAGCTGTACCTAGGATACAATTGAACTTCATAGGTTTATAGGACAGTAGTAGGCTAAAGTTACAAGATCCCATAAAAGGCTAGCCATATTTAACCTGACATGCACAATTTTCTATAGCTATGGGATGTGCCTATGCTAGGTTATCTCATACCAACTGCCTCTATCCATGAGGGACATGGGCACAACACCAGGAGTACAATCATGATTAATCATCCATTGATCTAGGTTGCACTTGAAGAGGGTCAGGAAAGACCTTTTCTTTATGTGAATGGCAAACATGCTCCAGAGAAGAGGTAGCATCTGAGAGGTGTATATTTCTCTCCAACATGATTTATTATGTCATAGGCTAGGTTAACATCCTTGGAATGAGTAACCCTTGTGCAGTTTGCATTAACAACGTGTAACATTGCCATCAGGGCCAAACTGGAGGGTGCCCGGTAGGCCAGACACAAACTGACCATTAGTTGTCTGCTGGAGATATAATACAGTGATAGGGCTTTCAATCGTTATGCATATGACTTGTTGTTTACATCATGTGTGAAACTCTGGGGTTGCTCCAGCTGTTGCAGATGTGTGGTGTAGTACATCCAAAAGGGTGCATTGCATTCATACTCAATTGTTGGTGTGACAGGGGCTGAGTACACTGGCATTATAATGTCCTTTGCTGTGGATGGCCTGCTCATACTTATGAGTTGTGCCACATACAAGGGATTTGTTATCACTGTGGACATATGGTGGTTGAAGTTCCAACTACTATCTACCCGAGTACCCAGATCATGTACTACCTGGTCTTTTCATGAGTGTGCTGTCTATATTGTAATTAGTTTGGGTGTCTGCCTTTCAAAAAGGAATAATTATGCTTTTCTGCTCATTTAGTGTGTTTCCATGGCTCTGGCTCCAATCATTTTTGTGCATTAATACTTTGCTGCAGTATATAAATAGTGTTCATGGATTCAATGATTGTCCATAACATGCAGTTATCCACAAAGCTGGTAAGACAAAGGCTACGTTTCTCTTGACTTCTGAGAAGTAAATACTGAACAGCAAAGGGCCTAGTACAGAACCCTGTGGTACAGCCCTGGTCACTGGCCTCTTGCTAGAGGTGAATTCACACACGTTGACAGTAGGTGTCTTTTTGGTGATACATTTGGCTACCCACCTGGTGAAATAAGTGTTTGTGCCCAGCTTAGACACTTTCTATGTAATACCCGAGTGTGGATTTGTATCAAATGCCTTGGCCAGGTCTAATTAGATGGGTTGTACATTGTTCCTTCATCCATACCCTTGGAGACCTTCGTGAAGAAGTCAAACAGATTTAACAGACATGATATATCCTTAACAAATCAATAATGGGTTTGGTCCACAGTCAGGAGATTACCTGTGTCCTTTTTGATAAGATCCACGGTGATTCCTTTGATTTCCTAACAGATGAGGTAAATCAGGCTTATGGGTCTATAATTCCCTGGGTCAGGTGATGGTCCCCCCTTCTCAGATGGATGACAGTTGCTGTATGCCCCTCTGCCAGAACATAGCCTGTCTGGAGGCTGTGGTTAAGTAGGAATCCAACTGTGTTTGCTACGTCAAGTTTTAAGTTATTGAAAAGGCAACATGAGATGTTGTCAGGCCCCACTGATGCCATGTTTTAACCTTACAGACAGCACGGTTGAGCTGAGACAACAGGCTGCTAATGTTTACATGTATACCTTCGGTGATGTTTGATCCAAATCTGTCAGCTTGCAGACTATTTCATATAGTTGAGTATTGGTGATGCTATCCACAAACAGCTCTATGTTTAGCTGTGTATTACCCTTAACATTTCATACTTATTTAAATAATGATTTGTAACAAAACCTCAAATACAACCTTGGGTATGAATCACATGCCACACAGTGAAAGTGTTCATGCAGTCATACAACTCCACCTATGTCACGTAATTACATTGATTGCAGATCATATGCCTATATGTTGTTCATTGGAAAGCTGCATGTGAGGGTGCTGGGGACCATCTCAATAATCCTTGTGAATAGTAACACCATTGTGGATACAATGAATTCGCCAAGGCTGCAGCTGAATCTGAACTACTTACAGTTTTGTGTATATAACAGCATTACAACATGGGGATAAAAGAAGACTTTTGTGCCCATGTAATCAGTATGATGCTATACTGATGTATGTCACAGAGCATTTAATGATAGTGGGTACACACATGTACACCTGTCCCATACTGAAAGTGATACTGTGATGGTTGCATGAGAACTGTGTAGAATGTCGATACACTCCACTACAAAAAGACATGCCTTAGTAAGGCAACAATATACATGGCATTATCCCATGCCAACAGCTCTCAGGAGGCATATTAATAAAGCTATGGTGGAAGGATCATATGATGAAATGTCAACAGTGGCCATTGATACATTACCTAAAATCACAGATTGGAATACACTGTTGTAGGGCTACCATATATCCACACTTCAACATAGCACATGTCAATGACCGTAACATTGACATATGCAATGTTCATAGGGTCATAAGACATTACTAGGCTAATGGTCAACATCACATAAAATTCTAGCCATTATTATGGCATATAAACAATTGCTTATTTTATATGACTGAAGATAGTAAAGGAATGTGTGTGTGGATTTGATTGTATTACATGCTGACTCTGTCCATACATGACTCGTGCACCACCCCATGACAGAATTAGCAATCACACATCCAGTGGGCTGAAGCTGGCTTGCAGAGTCCATGGAAGGAGGACTCTGCTTCATGATGTGCGTATGCATGTTTGAGATGATGATATCCTCCACTCTTGCAGAAAGGACAGAGGGAAAAAGGGGATGTTAGATTCTTAGGGCTATGTTAAAGGTTCACCAGAATGGAGGTCACATGAAGAGATATTCAAAAAATGCATCAGAATAAACAGAATACCCTGGGTAAAAGCTGGGGAATCTCAAAGTCGTCGCAAAAAATGGGTAAGAAAGAACAGCTGACACAGTTATAAAAACAGTCTGTTTATTACAAAAGCAAGAACAAAAAAGGGTAAGCGCTTTCATACAACTAAGTGGCTTGCTTCATCAGACCATGATTTTCAAAGAGCACAAATCCATTTAAATACAAAATTATAAAATTAGCAGGCTAAAGCACATGAGTTTAAAACTGGCTTTAAAGGGACAGCCTCATTGAGACCTACACCCTTATCAGCCTGTAACTCTAAATTCCAGCTCAATATATTCCGTACAATTCTTAATATCACCACCTCTACAGTTAGCACCATATAACTGTAATACTAAAAATACAAAATTGTGGTTGCCGATGCTGCATTATATTAACAGAAATATTCAAAATAACTGCAGAAAATGCTGGAAATAAAGTCTGAATTGCATAAAATGAATAAAATAAGGGAAACAACAGCACTTTTTTGCTAAGCACTACTTTTTTCACATTAATCAAAGCTATTCAAGTTGTCTGAAGTGTATGAAGTGTTTGCATGTTTGTACAGTATTACAGTACAGTTATTTCGCAAAATACAGCCATTTCAAAGCATATTTCACAAAGAAAAGCCTTTCAAAGAGTTTTTTCTGCATTTGAATGTTATTACAAGAGCAAGCTGTGTGCATGTTTGTATACAATTACAAAGGCCATATTTTTCAGTGTGTTTGGGTGTAATTTGTTGGCATGGCAGACTGATTTCGGAAATCAACTCCACTTCTGTTTGACAATAATACTGCAGAGAACTGGAGAGTGTTTGAGCAACAGTATGATATTTTCATACAGGCTGCATTTTCTGATAAAGATTACTGTACAAAGGCATTTATTCAGCTTAATTTAGCTTGTTCAGAAGACATAGAAAGGGTGTGTTCATTTGTGTATGCACCTGCTCTCTTTGCAGGAGGGGGGAAAACCATCATACAGTTGTACCAGCTGAGGCAAGGAAAGACCCAAAGTTCTTAAAATGTAAATTTAGAGAAATGTGCAACTCCCAAATGAATGTTACAATGGAAATACACTTATTTTACACAAGGGATCAAAAGCCTGGTGAAACTTTTGCAGCATATATAACTGATGTGAGAAACAAAGCTAAAACGTGCAGATGTGGTGATTTAAGGGATGAGTTGCTAAAAGACAGATGTGTGTGGTATTAAAGATGATGCTGTCAGAAAGATTCTGCTTTATGACACTGATTTATCTTTGAAAAAGGCCAATGTGATTTGTCAGTTATATGAGCTTACAGAAAAGCACACAAATATGCTTACAAATGAGAGATGCATGCTTCCAGTAACTTCTAAGGCCAATGTTGATCATATGCAGCATGTGGTAAAAAAACAGGCCCAAGCACATGGCTGCAATGGTAAACCCTGAAACACTCACTGGGGAACCCTATAGCTTTCTAGCAAGTTCCAAGGCATGCGCCGGAAACTGCACAATATCAGTGAAGCATAAGAGCGAGTCAGCAAACTCAAAACATAAGCCCCCACCCAGTTTCATAGCCAACTATCATAATTGTGGAGGAAATCATGAGCCTAAAAGGGAAAAATGATTAGCTTTTGGCCAGCAATGTCACAAGTGCAATAAGTGGAATCATTTCAAAAGGTTTTGTAAATATAAAGGCACAAATTATTTTTATTAAAAGGGAATATTCAAAGAAAGAAGTTGATCAATTAAAAAGCTATGACCCTACTCTTCATGTTGATGGTGTGTCAATGCTTCATGAAACAGCCATACAGTAGATTTATGGGCAAAGAATGAAGTACTTTGTACTGTTCGGATAAATGGGAGACCTATAGGCTCAAAGTTGACACAGGTTCAATGTGCAATATTATGTCTGCAGAAACATTTGCTAGAGTATGTGCTGGTGAAAAGCTTGATTTACCAAAGTGTGCAAAGTTTGTTGCTTATGGTGGTGAAGAGATTAAAATCGAGCACTCGGTAGTACTTTCATGTTGCTCTGCTGGGAGAAGCTACGACTTGTCAATTTATGTGGTCAAAAGGCACATACAGTCATTATTAGGGCTCAGAGACAGCTTGAAAATGGGACTGTTTTCATTTAATAAGGAAGTCCATCATGTTAGTTTGAAAGACCACAGCTCTAATTTCACTGAGTATATTTTTTCTAATTATGCTGATGTTTTTGAAGATAAACTAGGCAAGCTTCCAGTTGTGATTTCCATGAAGATAGACTCAGATGTCAGTCCAGTTGTCAGGTCAGCCCGGAAAGTTCCAGTAGCTATGCAGAACAGAGTCAAAGCCGAGCTAGATAAAATGGTGCAACAAGGTGTAATTTGTCCAGCAGACTGACCAACTGAATGGGTATTTTCCATGGTGGTAGCTCATAAGAAAAGCTCAGATGATATTAAAATATTTACTGATCCAAGAGATTTAAACAAAGCACTGAAAAGACCTCATCATCCAATACACACAGTCGAACAAGTTGCAGCTCTGATGCCAAATACCTCTGTTTTTTCTGTCTTACATATAGAGATCATTTTAACAAATTTTGCTTGACAAGAAATCCTCATTGCTAACTATGTTCAGTACTCCTTTTGGCAGGTACTGATTTTTAAGAATGCCACTTGGGACAAATTCTGCCAGTGAAGTCTTTCAGCTTGCAAATTTTTCCTAGGTATCCTTATGCTATTACAGTAGATGATATTCTAATAGGAGGTAATGGTGAAGGTGAGCAAGACAGAAACCTCGAGAAAGTTCTGGAGAGAGCTCATCAAGTGAATCTTAAGCTGAATCATAAGAAGTGCAAGTTCAATTTATGAGAAGTTACTTATGTTGGTCACCTGTTTACCAGTTCAGGTTTATGACCAGACCCTTCCAACCAAACAGACATTCTTGAGATGCCAGCTCCAGACAATGTTCAAGCCCTTCATCATTTTCTTGGCATGGTTAACTATCTAGGCAAGATTATTCCAGACTTAAGCCATCTAGCAGCATTGCTGAGAGAGGTAACATGTAAAGATTTATCCTGATCATGGTTGGAACAGCACCAAAGTACATTTGATGTCCTGAAATAAAGAATTGCCAGTCTCCCAACTCTCAGATACCATGATGTTCACAAACCAGTTACTCTTTCCAGTAATGCTTCATAATTTGGTCTTGGTGCAGTCATTCTTCAAGAGGGTCAGCCTGTTGCCTATGCATCCAGATTTCTAACCCAAACTGAAATGCAGTATGCTTAGATAGAGAAAGAACTCTTGGCATTTGTGTTTGCATGTTCAAAGTTCCATGATTATATTTATGGTAGACTTATCCAGACTGAAACAGATCACCAACCTCTAGTCACTACTTTGAGAAAGCCTATGCATTCAACTCCTGCCAAATTGCAATGTATGATGTTGAGATTGCAGAAGTACACTTTCAATCTTGTTTACACAAAAAGGTAAACTTCTTTATCTTGCTGATGCATTATCCAGATCACCCAGAAATACCACGGAACAGCATGAGAATGAGCAACTTGATTTTGAAGTCATAAAAGTGAGAAATTTTTCTTCCACACATCTTGATGAGCTTAGAAGACACACAGCCTTAGATCCTGTTTTACAGAAGCTCAACCATTTTATCAATTGAGAATTGCCATCAAAGCAATCTAGTTTACCTCAAGACGTGCAACCTTATTTTCCTTAGAGAGATGAGATTTTGTCTAACAATGACATTGTCATGGAAGGTCCAAAAGTAATTGTTTCAAAGTCCTCGCAACAAGAGTATATTGCTGTCTTGCATCATGGCCACCCAGGAACTGATTCTACTAAAAGGAGGGCGAGAGGACTAGTGTTTTGGCCTTCTATGCCACAAAACATTGAGAGAGTACTTTCATCTTGTTCTGTATGTAATAGTACAAAGTCACTTCAACAGAAGGAAACACTTCAGCTAAACCAGATTCCTGAACTACCTTGGTCAACAATAGCCACTGACATTTTCAAGTGGAATGGTCAACATTACTTGGTGTTAGTAGACTCTTATTCCAACTGGTTTGAGATTGACCTACTTCCTAACCTAGCATGAAATACTGTCATTACTAAGATGAAGCTTCATTGTGCAGTTCATGGTAGTCTGCGCAAAGTTATTTCTGACAATGGTACACAGTTTACTAGCCAGCAATTCAAAAGATTCACTGAAGAGTGACACATTACTCATGTTACAAGTAGTCCTGAATATCTGAAAGTCACATGGTTTGGCAGAATGTGCAGTTCAAAGTGTGAAACAGTTACTATACAAGTTGAAATTATGTAATAGTGATGTTATCCTGAATCTCAGAAACATTCTTCATGATAAACATCTTGGTTCACCTGCCGAGAGATTTCTGTCGAGACAAACCAGAACTACCTTACCAAACAGTAGTAGTTTATTGGTTCCAAGTGCTAAGAATAACAGATTTGTGAAAGCCCATCTGTTAAAGAAATTCCTATCCTAGAAGTCATATTACAATATGTCCAGCAAACCGCTCAATCCATTACGTGAAAGAGAGACAGTCAGAATGCAAATGTGCATAGGTTATGATCAGATTGAAGTCATGAAAGTATTTGCCAAGAGACAAGATCGTACATTGTGGAATCACAAGGAGTAGAGTTTAGGCAGTATCTGAAACATTTGATGCCAGTAACCGAGCCTGTACCACAGCACCTAGCCTGTGAGAAAGACTCTTTATCTGAGAATGAGTTGTCCAGCATTCCAATTCCTGAGGACATTTCAGTGAATATCCCTATTCGTGAGATGAATCCCAGAGTTCCTGATATGAGTTGTTCACTGAAGACTGTCCCTGTTGCTAAACCCAATTCTGAATACTATATCATTAGATCAGGTCATATTTCCAGACCATGCTAAAGATACACGGCAAATTGGACAAGAACATTGTATTTGGTTTTGATGTTTATATTATTGCATGTCTTATTGTAATATCATTTCATTGAAGACAATTCATTAAGAGGGAGAATGCATATCATTGTGTGTGTGTACAGCTTTAAGAAGCTTTCTAGGGGCTTGCACAAGTGTATAAATACTGAGCAAGTGCAAGCCTGACTGCCATTTTGTAGTAAGCTGTTGAGATGTAAGCATGTATCTCTGTGTAGTCTGTCTGTTAATCAGTTTGTTTATATTATGTAATGCTACTATCCATCCTGATGTGTTTCTATGTATTAAAGCATATAAACAAACTACCCCACCTGTTCAGCATCTACACTAGAGAAGAACAAGCAGCATAGTTAATGCCTAGCAAGCTCCTTATAAGTGGAGGAATCCTTTTAGAATATTATACATACTATAAATAAATAACTTGAAGTATCCATTATAACTATCACCCCTCCCTTTTCTGCAGGATGAGTCTGTACAGATTGCAGTGAACTAAGCTCAATGCAATGCAGCATATTCATCAGATGCCAGATTATAAAGCAACTTACTGTGCTTATGACACAAGGTTTCAAATATATCATGTTCACAAATCTTTAGAAACGCTTCAACAAGTGGACCATTCCTTGGAGCAAACTGACTAGGTATTTTAAAAAGATAAGGTTGTTGCAAAACATTATCATAGAGCATTCTCAAAGAAATATTTCTAACAAAAAAGCTTAAATCAGTCAATACATCACTCAACATAGAGCCAGTTACAGGATTAAAAGATAAACCCTTATTAAGTATGCTAATTTGTTGAGCAGTTAAAGTCATAGCAGAAATATTCACAACCAAGTTCTTTGAATTTTGTTCCATACTGAAAATCCTTGGTCTAGCAGCCCTGTTGTCTGTAAACTTTTCTGATTTTGGCAACCTCTGCTCACAGATCGACCCCTTGCATCTTGTCTGCCTTCTTTCACTAACTCTGGAAGTTGATGATGCAAAAAAGGGGGCAATGAAGAAAAAAAGCATTTTCCCCAAGCTCCAGAGCACTAGGTGCTGCTAACAAAGCAGCAAAAGTAGATGTAGAAGGAACGTCATTGGTACCAGTCATAACAGAGGAATCAGTGGCAGCAGGTCGAGGTGCAGTAGTGCTAGCAGGTGTATCAGCTTTCATTGCAACCTCCTTATCAGTAGAATTTGAGTCATTCCTGGGCCAAGAGAAGACACACCCCTCCCGAAAATCGATGTCCACAGTAAGACATGCATAAGGCAATCACAATGTCTACTGTTGGTATAAAGGTTTAAATTATGTACCAATGCAGTTGTGCAATTTACTTTTGTAGCGCAGTTGACATTAGGCCTATTACTAACATGTCATTTTCAATTGCATGGGTGCAGGGCACTTATGAGTCTGAGGAAATATGTGTTCAGTCAATAACAAGTCCCTCTGTTTGGTTCTGTTTTTACATGGATTTTGCTGGGATTAAGAATAATTGGGCAAGAAACATATTAATACATGCTAAACAACTCTCTAACATAGTACACCAACTAGCAACTGGTTTGTGAATCCGAGATTCACATTTAATGAATACAACTTGAACTTCAGAAGTACTTATGCATATAAGGTATGGGAGAAATAGCTGACAGATACTATTGTGTTTATCAGGAAACAAATGAAGGCCCAAGGACACAAAGTCTCCAAAGCGAAAAAAAGTAAAAACAGTTTTATTACTTTGCAACTAAACAGTGTGATACAAAAATAAATGGTTAAGCGCTTTTCGTCTTAATTTAGAAGACTTCTTCAGACATACAACAGTAGCACAAGTGCTCACTTTAATACAGACCACATGGTGGTTTCAAAAAACATTAACCAATGGTATTGCATAAGTAATTAAGCTTGGGCACAAGACATCAGCAACAAGTCAAATACAAAAACAGCAACTGCGAAAACCTGTAAAGAACAAAAATGTATAGCTGCTTTTGTGCACAAATAAAGACATTAAATCACTGCTTTATGTGGACAGAGTGTAACTCGTAAAATATGTGATAAAAAATTATGAAAAAACTATGGAAAATATATATATATATATATATATATATATATATATAAATGTGCATGTTTATCTACACATTGTTATGAGTTACAAGAGCGCTCCAAGTGGACTAAAAGAATGCTGCACTCAAAATAAAATAAAATAAAATAAAATAGAATGAGAGACTGCAATTTCAGCTTTAACCAGTGTTGATCTCAACTGTAATGCTTTCACAAATCACCAACAAGGGTGAAGCAAGCTTAGATGAAAGATGAGACATATTTTTAAAAGTTTTAAAACATGGAGTGAAAAACCTGCATTCTTTTACTCAACTACAAATAGAGCTGTTTAAAAGACTTAGTTAGGCAAAAGACTTGTCTAGCGCATTAGGCTCTAATTTCAGAATACAGGCAATGGAAGTGACTTCATTCAAACCTGGGGGGTTATAAGAGTTGAGACGCAGTTGCCAAATCAACTCCTGTCTTTCCAAAATTAGATGATAAGGACCCCCTTTTAGATTAGCAGTAACCTGACAAATCACTCTAAAGTGAAAGTGGTGTGTTGGGTATTCAGCACAATGCCTTGCCAATGCGTTAGAAGGTGACTTTTTTCTAATATGGTATGTGTGCTCATAAATCCTCTCTCTTAGTTTTCTGTCCATCTTACCAACATAATATGCTGGACAGGCTACACAACTAGCCAGGTAGACAACGGGTTTAGAGTTAACAGTTAAATCTACCCTTAGTTTTTACCTTAAAGGAACCTGCTGTGAATTCTGTCCCTGTTGCCATATATCTGCAATAGTTACAGTTGTCACATTTAAATGTACCACCAGATCTACTACAGGTCTACACCTAGCCCAGAGTTTTGTGCAACATCTTAACAGCAGCTCCAGTTTTTTTTCAAGCTCACCCACACACATCATGAGAATTCCATTACGTATTTAGACATCGAGTTAAAAAAGAACATAGAAGAAAAGTGCTATGTAGCCAGGATCTACCATAAACACACATATTCTAACACCATGCTTCACTACACAAGTTGCCATCCTATACATCAGAAAAGATCTGTACTTAAAGGACAACTTGTCTCTGCAGTAAGGATGGTGACTGATGAAGTGACTTTCCTTGAAGAATGTGAGACACTTAAAGTTATGTTTCTAAAGAGAGGTTACCCAGACACATTGGTCCTTGATTTAGTAAATGAAGTTGTAAACAAAAGGAGAGAAGGGTTTTATAAACCACTTCTTAGACTTACTATTAGGTCAGTCACCTCAGAAGAGGATGTGAATTTGGAAGTAACCACTAATACAAATCATGACTGTACACAAACAGTAGGTGTAGCCACTAGAAAGATTTCAAGTAGTTTTGTCACCTCATTTTTTTTGGAAGTCAAAGCAATTGAGGTTATATTTAAAAGAAACTGGAGCACCTTCATGATGGAACCAGACATGTTGGAGAAGTTGGGTAATTCACCATCTTTTATTTACAGGAAGAACAGGAACTTGAAACAGATCTTAGAAATGGAACCCCAGACCTGTAGTAGTAGTACATTTTAAATGTGAAAACTGTAACTATTGCAGATATATATAGCAGGGGACACAATTCACACAGCAGGTCCTTTAAGGTAAAAAAAAAAAGGGTAGATTAACTGTAACTCTAAACCGTTGTCTGTCTGGCTAGCTGTGTAGCCTGTCCAGCATATTATGTTGGTAAGATGGTGCAGAATACCAAACACACCACTTTCACTTTAGTGATTTGTCAGGTTACTGCTAATCTAAAAGGGTTCCTTATCATCTAATTTTGGAAAGATAAGAGTTGATTTCATAACAATGTGTAGATAAACATTACATTTTATATATATTTCCATAGTTTTTTTCATATTTTTATCGTGATATTTTAAGAGTTACAGACTGTTTGCCCATGCCCAATTATAATTGCTTATGTTATACCATTGGTTTTTTTGATGTTATTTTTTCTGAAACCATGTAGTCTTCAAACCACTGTGTGTGTACTTGTGTTGTAGGTCTGAAGAAAAAATCTAAATTAAAATTAAAAGTGCTTTTTATTTTTTATTTTTATGTTTACTGTTTAATAAACCTGTTTTTTTTTTTTTGCTTTGTAGACTTTGTGTTTTTGGAGCCTCGCTTGTTTGTTTCGAGTTTTTTTTTTTTTGAACTATTGTGTTTATACTGTAATGTATATTGTAAATGCTGTGCCATAACTTTTATGACATTAACAGCTTTTGCTATTGCCTTCCCCATTTACAGCAACAGGCAAATGTGGTTCTCTTCTTAAATGGGAAAATAGTAATATTTCTATTGGCTCACCTTCCTTTGCACAAACATGCTAAGCAGCAAGGTGTGGCTGTCAGCACATTGGACAGTACTGACTGTAAAAATACACCTGCTGCCTAGCTTTCCCCGTGGCAGCAGGTATAAGAGCAGTGAGCTAAAGCTCAGAGCAGAAACGACACAGAGTACGAATCCAGCTCAATTTAAATTTTTACACATGGTGTCAGGATGGCATTGCATAAGTAAATGTGATAATTCCTGCAAATGTGAGAAACAATGGCTACAGCGAAATACTTTAGAAAAATAAACATCAGTCAAGTAACTTATGTCAACACTACACATAGGGATTTGCATTTTTCTACATTCAGCAGTCTAAATAACTGTCAGAGTAAATGTTTCAAAGTACTGCCTTTACTCTGCTTTAACTCTGTGTTCCTTTAACACAGCGAGTTCAAGAAGCATTGTGCAGAGATCACTGGACTAGTGTAGCCAATGGCAAAAACTCATCAGTTTTTGCCATATGACATGAAGAGCCATTCACCGTCACTCTGCACTGGCGCATTATGCTAAACTCTGCGCAAATGTAAAGAACAAAAAGTGAAGGGCTAGGGCTTTATAACAGAGCATTTCTGTCATGTGTGTGATGTGTGATTCTATTTTCTGACCAAATTAAAGGTGTGAAAATGAGGTAGATAGAAAAGTCATGAAATGGGGCAAGCAAGGGTTAAGCAATATAAGAATTTGCAGGAGGGAATTAGGAAAGAACCATAGCTATCCACTTCTTCAGTCGTATAATATGAACATGCATATAAAATTGCTTGAATCTGGGCGGTCACCACAACACAGATGGGTGACAATAAAGCAATTATGTTGTATAGCTAACTGGGCTGAACCAAATGTGTTGAGCAGACACATATGCAAAGTGGAAAGTTATTTATCAAACAATTTTTTTTTTTTTTTTTTATGGGACAGGTACTCATTTTTTTTGTTTGTTTTATTTCAAAAAGAGAGGAATGTTGGGGAAGGAAGTAGGACTATCAGGGTCAGGTAAGTTGGGTAGGTGAGGAAGTAGGTGCAGACAAACAAGACAGACATAGGGATGGTGAGGGACACAAAAGAATGGGGAACACCATGATTGCTGAAAGGGAGGGGACATCAGAGGCCCATGCCTATCAAGCATGGGGGTAGTGAGACTCTAGTCTTCACTCTCAGAACTGTCATCATTGTCCCCTTACTCAGCTTCCTGCTGGATTGCTTGAGGTTTAGGTTTTTCTGTATCCCACAAGTAACTTCTCCAGATGGCTGAGGCATGCAATGATGCTACTTTCTAAGACCTCATGCATCACACCAGGCAGCTTCTTACAGGTGACATAATTCCCAACTCCACCAGTACTCCTGGAGGGTACCACTGCACCAGCTGCCGGAGCAATGCTACCTAATGCTGAGGGCCCAGGTAGTGCAGGGGCTGCAGAGGCAATACTGCCTGGCTGCATCCCAGATGTGCTGGGTGTTGATGCAGCAGCCAATGGAGGGGTGACAGACTGAGCCACAGTGATTGGCCTACCTCTCTATGCTGGAAATCAGTTTGTTGTTAGAAAAGTATGACATCATAATGGTGTGATCACACATATAAAAAATAAAAAAGAGAGATAAGGGGTGGGGTTAAAGAAAAAAATAATTACAATCATTATATGCCATATACAGTGGATATAAAAAGTTTACACACCCCTGCTAAAATGCAGCTTTTTGTGATATAAAAAAATGAGACCACAATAAATAATTTCAAAACTTTTCCCACCTTTAATGTGACCTATAACATGTACAATTCAATTGAAAAACAACTGTCAGGGGGAAAAGTATAAAAAGTAAAAATTGTACAATACGCTGGTTGCATAAGTGTACACACCCTTAAAGTAATATTTTCTTGTGTGCACACCCTTAAACTAATACTTTGTTGAAACATCTTTTGATTTAATTGCAGCATCCATTCTTCTTACGTACACACCTACCATCAATTAAAGAAACTGATTAACCCCAAATAAAGTTCAGCTGTCCTAGTAGGATTTTCCTGACATTTACTCTGTTGCCTATTACAGCAAAAGCCATGGTTTACAGACAGCTTACAAAGCATCAAAGGGATTTCATTGTTGAAAGGTATCAGTCAGGAGAAGGGTACAAAAAAACTTTCACAGCACTGGATATACCATGGAACACAGTGAAGACAGTCATCAAAAAGTGGAGAAAATATGGGACAACAGTGATGTTGCAGAGAACTGGACGTCTGTACACAATTGATGAACAGACAAGACAAAACTGGTCAGGGAGGCTGCCAATAGACCTACAGCAACACTGAAGTAGCTGCAGGAATTTCTGGCAAGTACTGGTTGTGTACTACATGTGGCAACAATCTTACATATACTCCATATGTCTGGCTATGGGGTAGGGTTGCAAGGCAAAAGCATTTTCTTACACAGAAAAACATCCAGGCCTGGCTAAAATTTTCAAAATAATGCATCAAGTCTCTCAAAAGCATGAAGGAAAATGTGTTATGGTCTGATGAGACCAAGGTTGAACTTTTTGGGCACAATTCCAAAATGTATGTTTGGTGCAAAAACAACACTTCACATCATCAAAAGAACACCATCCCCATGGTGAAGCATGGGGGTGGCAGTATCATGCTTTGGAGTTGATTTTCTTCAGCTGGAACTGGCATTTTAGTCAAGGTGGTCAGAATTATGAACAATTCCAAATACCAGTCACTTTTGGCCCAAACCTTTCAGGCGTCTGCTAGAAAGCTGAAGATGAAGAGGAATTTCACCTTTCAACACAACAATGACCCCAAGGATACATCCAAATCAACAAAAGTATGGCTTTACCAGAAGAAAATTAAAGTTTTGGAATGGCCAGCAAGAGCCCAAACCTAGATCCAATGGAAAATATGTAGGGTGACCTGAAGAGGGCTGTGCACAAGAGATGCTCTCGCAATCTGACAGATTTGGAGTGCTTTTGCAAGGAAGAGTGGGCAAATGTTGCCAAGTCAAGATGTGCCATGTTTATAGACTCCTACCCAAGAAGACTGAATACTGTAATTAATTCAAAAGGTGCTTCAACAAAGTATTAGTTTAAGGGTATGCACATACAACAAAGTATTCATTTAAGGGTGTGCACACTTATGCAACCAGTGCCTTGTATGTTTTTTATTTTTTATATTTTTCTCCTAACAGATTTGCTTGTTTTCCAATTGAATTATACAGATTATAGGTCACATTAAGGGTGGGAAAAGTTTGAAATGATTTTTTGTGGTCTAATTTTTTATATATCACAAAAATCTGCCATTTTAACAGGGGTGTGTAAAGTTTTTATATCCACTGTACAATAGTTTCACACAATACAAATATACTTTTACTTTTATGTTAGCTATACATTTTAAAAATCCAAAATAGAACTGAGAATTGTTCAAAATAATCCTTGCAATATGTATATATATGTTTTTAAAGATACTACAGATTAAGTTAATAGCATAGCATTTATGCCAATTTTGATGAAATTAGTATTAAATATTTTTATTAGTATGTATTTTTTACTTGTGGGATTTGAACACACAGATCTGAATACACTATTACACTTAACTCCTACACTTATTTTGATCTACAGTATAAAGCATATATGCTTGCTTTTATAGTTAAGACATACATGCTTAATTTGCTACTAATGCATGCAAAAGCAATCATTTTAATAAAATAATATTAATTTGCGATGCATAAATACCCCATACTTCTCTGAATCTTTCTAAGCATTCAGCATGTGCCTCTCTGTTTGCTGAAATCACCTGAGCAGCTGAAAAATAAAGAGGGACAAAAATGACACATGAAAGTATTATGCATACATCAGTTGATGTTACTTTATCTGTATGCTTACACAATTGTGGGATGTCATTAGTCCTAAGCTCATTCATCTACTGGTAGAGTTGTGCCTGTTTGCATTGTTTCAGGTCATTATAATGATACTTGTATTGCCATTCAGTGCACAGAATTGCAGTTGCACTGGAGATAGCCTTGGCTAGACTGTTCCAAGCCTCAGATATTTACTGTGACCATGTTAAGCATATGGTTGTAGCACTTTACAAGGAGAGCAATGGATATTCCTGACTTCTCTACACCCCATCTTTAAGCCATGAATTGGGCACCATCCTTACCAGCTCCTGCTGTCTCTGCACTGGTCATCCAACAACAGTTATATTGTTTTCCTGCCAATTCATCAAATATGTTTTATGGCCAGTGTGCAAACCCACACAGCCATGCCAACCATGTTTGTGTGATGATGTGTGCAGAGCAGCATTGTGAAACAGAGAGGAGGGCAGTTTATGAAACAGGAAGGGTAGTGGGACAATTGGCACTAATTAATGGCTTATCTGCTGCTATACCTGTTAAATGACCTGACTTTTAAGACATGAATTTGGGGGGAGGGGTATAAATTTTATGATGTGATGCATATTTTGGGGGGATTACAAACTGATAAAAGTAATTCATACAATGTGGGATTCAAACCTATGTAAAATAGAAAATACTTATAACATAGGTGTTTTTCGTCATTGCCACGGAAAAAGAGTTTGTCAAACATGTTTATTAATTATATAGGCACATTAAAGAGTGAGTGGTGCTATGCTTCAGTTAATCATGTATGTGTGTGACCTGACAAGGTCCTGGTTTATGCATTCTCATGTGTGATGCAGGAGTAATGTGTGACAATATACTGGAAATACATATACATGTATAACCTTCAGGTAAGATTTCCGAGTTCTGGGTCAGACCACACAATACATTCTATTTTTATAGCTATACTTGTGTTATGTGAGTAGTGTAAATGACTCTGAGTAAAGTATGAAGTCCATCCTAGAGCAGATAAAAAGTTTAATTACAATAACATAATTGTTATCATACCCCCAGCTACACATATAATTCATATGATATCAATTGCTATACATAGCTATTGTTATGTATAATTATCTTTATATTATTTTATATATAAATTACAGCAAAACAGCATTAATAAAAATTGGAGTATGCTGGATTAGAACCCTGTCTCACATGTGTTGTGGCCAAGAACTTACACCTGTTAACACAGGGAAACCTAGGCAGCAGGTATATTGCTTACACTTAGTACTGTCTATAGTGCTGACCACTGTGCAATGCCAGTTATCGTGTTTGCATGCAGAAAGGTGAAACAAGTAACAATGCTTCATTTTAGCAAGTTACTATGTTTCTATTTTGTCTGCAGGTGCTGTGTATGAGTGCTGACCGCAGCACAATGCCACTTAGGAAGTTTGCCTGAAGGAATTGGATACAAGTAACAATGTATCTTTTTTTGCAAGTAACAATGTATTTTTTTTTGTCTACAGCAGTAAGCCATGTTTGCACAGAGGTGAGCAATGTGCAAACGAGACAGGCAAAGGTGAAAATACATTTTATTTGTAACAAATGCTTAAAGGAAAACTCCACCCTAGAACTAAAAAAATCTGTTTTTTTCACTCTATCTTTGTTTCCAGACCTATTTTAACACCTCAAAATCACTCTAAGTGCTTTATTTGTATTTTTAGCATGTTTACCACAACATTTATTTTATTTATTTATTTATTTATTTATTTTACATTTGTTGACCGGGCTAGTCCAACTGGATACATGTCCATTTTATCTAATGCATAATAACAAAAATACATTCAAAGTACATAGGTAATTTAAGACACAACTAAAACAGGCATTTAAAATTACATAGGGAATTAAGACACAAGTAAAACAGGCATATAGGCTTTCCTTTCAGTAAGTTCAAAAAGGTGAATACAGAGACTATCAAATTTCTACAGTACAGGTCAAAGTACATAGGTAATTTAAGACACAACTAAAACAGGCATTTAAAATTACATAGGGAATTAAGACACAACTAAAACAGGCATTTAGGCAATCTTTTCAGTAAGTTCAAAAGGTGAAAACAGAGACTATCAAATCTCTTCAGTACAGATATATAAAATGTGAGACGGAAATAATTAAGTAGTTTAAAAGCAAAAGATAGAGTTACTAGAAAATTTTAGTTTGAAGTTGAGAGAGTCAATTTTTTAGGTAGAGATGAAAAATAAAATGGAGAAATAGAGTTGGGAGACAGTGCAAAGGATGCAGGAGAAGGTAGGAGGTACGTGATCAGCTAGGGTTATTGCAAGAGCAAAGCCAGTGATTGATTAGAAAATGTTTCAGTTGAGTTTTAAATAGTGTGATAGAAGTTTGGGCTAAGAGGTCTGTAGGAAGTTGATTCCAAATTTTACCAACTGAGTTGGAAAATATCGAGTCACCTGCTGTATTCTTTGATAGAGAGGTTTGAATCAGTATTTTATTGGAAGAGGGTTTTAGGTTGTTATAGGGTTTTATCAGGGTGGAGAGCATTGGTATCTTTTCTGGGTGGTGAAGGGCTTTATGGGCAGTTGTAAGCTGATATTATTAAATTAGGTGAGGTAACTCCAGCCACCCTAGGTTAAGGAGGTTCAGGCAGTGATGTGTTTTATATGGAGAGGCAGTGGCAAATCTGGCAATGTTGTTATAGGCTGTTGTAAGCCTATTGATGTTATGTTTAGAAAGATTAGTATATATGGGGGATGCATATAGTAGAATAGAGATAAGATATGTTCTGGCTATGGTAGTTCTTGCTTCAGGAGTTAAGAAAGATTTGATTCTGTAGAGAAAACCTAATTTTTTGTTAGTTGCTTTTATGATAGAGTTGATATGAAAATCAAATTTTAGTAGGTTGTCGATAGTAACTCCTAGAAGTTTGGTTGTTTGGTCAGGAGAGATAAGGGTGCCATTGTTAGAAGTAAGTGTGAAACTAATAGGGGGAGACAGGTGTGTGGAT
Organism: Protopterus annectens; assembly: GCF_019279795.1. Lineage (NCBI taxonomy): Eukaryota > Metazoa > Chordata > Ceratodontiformes > Protopteridae > Protopterus > Protopterus annectens. The sequence continues at coordinate 474,965,769 of NC_056750.1, forward strand.
GAGAAGAGGAGAAGTTTAGTTTTCTTAGGGTTTAACAGAAGGCAGTGATTGGAGAACCATTGTTCTATGGTGGTAAAAGTTTTTGAGTAAGTGAGTGGAGGTCAGCTTGGGTTGTGGCAGAGCAGATGATGGTGGTGTCATTGAATGCAAGTAGTTAGTGGGGTGGCTAGATACAGGTCATTAATAAAGATGGAAAATAAAAGAGGACCTAAGATGGAGCCCTGAGGTACTCCTAAAGTGGTAGGGAAAGATTGTTGTTCCATAAAACAGCTTGTTTCCGATTCTGAAGATAGGAAGTAAACCAGCTTAAAGAAAGATTATTGACATAGAGAGATTTTAAACAATGTAGGAGGAGCTGGTGATTCACCATGTCAAAGGCTTTTGACAGGTCTACAAAGAATGCAGATGAAAGAAGATTGTTATTCCGGTTTATATTAATGGAGTCTATGAAGGATAATAAGGCTGTTGTGGTGCTATGGTAGGGACGAAAGCCATGTTGGCAAGTAGCTAGAAGGTTATTAGATAGGAGGTGATTTAAAAGCTGTTTGTGGATGCATTTCTCCATTATTTTAGCAATAGGAGATAGCAGTGCTATAGGGATGATGTGAGAGATTTTCCAGAGTGAGGGTATAGTACTTTCTTTTATGGTTCTATTGATTAGAATAGAGATAGCTGGCAATTTGTCAGCTGAGGGGTTGAGGGTTTGAGTTTCTGAAGTAAATTAAGAATATAGGAAGTAGGTATGGGTTTAAGTTGAAATAGAGGTGGAGTGCAGTTAGTATAACCTAGTAAAGAGGGTCAGGGCTTTGTTGGTTGGCCAGTTTAAGTATGGTTGAAGTAAAGAAGTTATTGAATGCATTAGCTGTTTGTAGGGAGAGTCAGGGCAGGAGCCTAGTGGGTTGGGGTTTCAACCTTGCCGGGGATAGTAGTGAGTTAATTGATTTCCAAAATTTTTGTGGTTGGCGGTGGGAGGATTGCTGTAGCTTGGTGTAATAGTTCCTTTTATCTTGTTTGATAGCAAGCTTAGTCTTGTTCCTTTTTTGTTTGAAGCTAAGGTGATCAAAAGAGTCTTTCATGGTTCTCCATTTAGTCCAAGCTTTATTCTTACTAAGGATAAGTTGTTTGGTGTTGGTTGTTAGCCATTGAATTGTCTTAGATTTCATTCATATAGAACGGATGGGGACATGATGATCGAGAATAGTAAGAAAGGTATTATTAAAGTGGTTAACAGCTTCATCTATTGGGAGAGTTTTTAGAGGTGACCAGTTAATCAAGCTGAGTTCGTTTTGAAACTGCTGAAGGTTAAAATGTTTTTTGCTGAGAGATGAGCGAATTAGGGGAGGTGTTGTTAGATGAGTTTTGTGCCTAATGATGTATGTGATACCTGTTGAATACATTTGTTGGGGACTATTAGTCAAGATCCAGTCGAGAATGGTTTCTTTGTTATTGGTTTTATTTGTTCTAGTTGTGGAGTTAATGGTTTGATGGAATCCGTGCAGGTTAATAATGGTAGACGGATTAGTTTGTTTGCACATGTTCCAATCAATATTAAAGTCGCCTAGTAGTATTGTTTCTTGAAGGAGATTAATTGAAAACCAGTTTAGTAGGTCTTCTAATATGGGGGAATTGTTGCCTGGGGGAAGATAAGTGCAGATAATATTAATAGTTTTGTGTGAGTTTAGGGAGAGTTTGGAAATAATCATTTCAACATTAGAGTCATGTGGTGGGGTAAGGGCTGATTTACTTATTTCCAGTCCAGTTTTGAAGAGTATAGCTACTCGTCCACCTTTTTTGTTAAGACGATCTTGTCTTAGGATGTTATAGCCAGGGGGGATAATTTCGTTATCATTTATTGTGGGTTTAAGCCAGGTTTCAGTAAGACAGAGAATAACAAACTGTTGGACTTCTAGTAGGGCATGAAGAGCAGGAAGTTTGTTGGATGTTAAGGTGAGCTATTGTGAGAGATTTGGGAGGTTTAGTTTGTGGTGTAGACATAGGTTTCATAGTTTGGGAATTAGGGGATGGTATGTCTGTGTTTGGGCCTGGGTTGGGGTGGATGTCCCCATCAATTAATGATAAACCATGAATAAGGTTAGTTAGTTAGTTGTGAGGTTTTGATGCTGTGCAAGTGTTTTGTGAGTCGAAGAATAAGATATTTGATGTGTGAGAGACAATGATATTTAGGTTCAAGATATGAGTTGCTGTATATGGGACTGTGATGGGTTGTGAGTGTAGTTGGGGGGGTAGCTAGGGTATGTTTGTGTGGAGTACAAAAGGTAGGATTTAAAGGTTGCTCATAGTAGGTTATGAGGTAGGTAGAGGTAAGAATAGTTAGAAGAGTTAGTAGTAGGAGAGGAAGGTGAGTGTAGGACATGTTGAGATGAGTGGGGATTGTATACAGTAGGTATGTGTTCAGAGAGGGAAAGGGTGGGTGTGGGAGTGGACTGCTATGGAGTGGGTGGAGAGAAGAATATGTTCTGATTGGCTAGGGAATGTGGTGGGTGTGATTATGGGATAAATGTAGAGGTCCCAGGGTGGGTGGGATTTGGGGGCAGGCAGGCAGAGCCAAAGGAGTAGGAAATTGCTGAGAGGAAACAATCAGCCAGGTATAATAACAGCCGGTAACAACGGCAGATCAGTAGTCAGGAATCAGAAAAATGAATACTAGTTGTATAAATCCAAATACAGCAAAAAGTAAGTATTACTTTACAAATCTGTACAATTTTAAAAGAAATTCCTGAGGTCTAATGGCGCAGAATGTAACTGCTGAAGAGCACTTGTGTCCTGGTGGGAGACTAGAAAGTTAAAGATGGCTCCATGCTCAGCAGGATTCTAATATAGACTTTGTATTGGGGGAGGAGATAGCACAAGGTGTAAACCAGGTGGAATGCAAAGAAACCAGAGAAGCAATCAGTGGAAATCAGTGAAGGCCTCGGGTAAGTAATAATTCAAACTACCTGTAAAGTGAAGGAGAGAAGAGACAGCAAAGTTTATTAAGGTTGGGAGTGTGTCTTTACATTGACTTGCTGATTAGTAACCAGTTTGTGCACAGATTAGAGTAGGGAGATACATTAGCAATGATAGAGATGCAAATAAACAGGTGATCCTCCAAGTGATACAAACTAAGGCAGAAAGAACTGAGAGGGCTGCTTGATGGTTAATTTAATTTAGTCGCAGGGATGTGAATTAAAATCTATACTGTCTATTGGACAGTTAGGATTACTGTACTATCGGGGGGGCACAAGGCTACAACAGTCAGTTTTATTAGCAAACTGAGAACTACTAAGAAATACTGCTAATGTAATAGCTTCACTCTCATAAAACATACAAGTAGAATGCCTGGGTGGACTGACCCTGCTCTTGAAGCTCAAAATGTATATCCTTGCTTAGTTTGCAATACTGATTCCTTCTTACACTGTATAGATGTAGTGGTAGCCGCAGACTGCAGATTTGCTTGAGTGTGCTCGGCTAGCAGAATGCAATTGCTGAAGAGCACTTGTGTCCTGGTGGGAGACTAGAAAGTTAAAGGCATGGCTACCGATGGGGCTTGATATAGCAACGTGATCTTTGTCTGCTTCAACATAAGGAAGTCACTGTGAATTCCCATGCCATTGACATATAATGGGAAATGTGTGACTCACTGTCAGTTTGTATTCCTTCTGCAAGAGGGCTGCTAATTTTCTTTTGCTAATCATCCTCATTTATGTTTTGCTCAGAGCATCTTTTACACTATACTTTAAAGTTGTCTAGCTGCAGTCACAGCAGTAGCTAAATTAGAGGCCTTTGTTCTAGGTGTTCTTTTGTAGTCCAACATGAATTGACAGTCCCCTCCCCAACACTACTGCAAAGGTGTTAAAACTGTCACTGCAACAGTCAGCTCAGAATTGAAAGGAAGGGTTGTCCAGTCTAAATTTCTTCCCCTCTGCCTGCAGTAAGAGTTATGTATTTATTTAATCATTTTGCCAGCAGTAGAAAGAAATATTTGTATAAATACTTTCAATTTAATTTTTGCAGGCAAGTTTCAGAAAATTCTTGATTATTTCAGTGTGTTTTATTACTAGTAACTTTTGAGTAAACCCGATTTCTGTATACAAGCCATTATTATGTTAACTTATTTTTGCGTGCCCATTTATTTTTGAGGTACAGTTGTCTTGTGACATGCTGTTTTGGTAATTTCCTGACATTCTACTCATCTCCACATTTTAAAAATTACAGCAAAACAGTAACGTGTAAACCTGACCATGATACTAGCTCAGTAAAAAAATGCACTGAAATCTCACTGCAGTGTACACTCCATGTAGCGAAACATTTTTTTTGGGGGGGCTGGGTGGTAAATATTTTAGGGAATAAAGTATCACTTGCATTACGCATACTCCACACTGCTTTGTATGGAATAGTCAGAGACCCAGATATGCAGTTATTCAGGATGTGCAGCATACTAGCTTTAGCAGGGAAAATGTTTTCTAAAGGAGAAAAGGGGTTAGCTTGTTTTTTCTGTTTTAAAAAATTTAGCAAAACGTAGAATCAGTGCATGACTGTTTTTGTTTGACTGATTTGTTTGTAAGGTATACAAAGTAATGGTGGGAGGACCCCACAGCAAATGAGAATAGCAAATGTATGAGCACACACAGTAAAGGAAAAATTAACACAAGGAAGCACCTTGTGTCGAGGGCAGCACCCTCATGATTGAAAGGTAAGAGGTACGAGAGATGTTTTATTCTGTCAACGAATGAATGTATGAGAAAGCAAAAGAGAAAAAAATAAGTTAAAAGTTATAGTTAAAACAAGTTCGTTAGCCCACCGCATGATTGGGACGTAGACTGTAAACTATGAAAACAAATTCATGAGCCCACACCATCACTGAGACATACCCTATACAACAAATTCATGAGCCCACACCAAGATTGAGATGTACCCTAATACATACCCTATACAACAAGTTCATGTGCTCAGAGCATTATTGGGATGTACCAAATCAAATACAGCAAGTGCTCTTACACTGGCAAGCTTTAAGACTTTGAGTCTTTATTAAGTGCTCAAAATCACTGTACATAGTTTTAGGAAAAATGTAGAAAGGTTACTGAGGATAAGCTGTTAACTTTACAAATCAGGCAGCTGGAAAACCCAAGGGGTCAAGGCAGAAACAGAGGGAGGGGTAGAGAAATTGCTAGAGCATTTAGCAAAAGTGATAGCCGAGGGGAACAAGGTGCACTTTGGTTGCCAACAACGAACTGGCAGTGCCCCTCTGGCTTCATCTAACACATCTTGCTTCAGTTGTGGAGAAGGAGCACATTGGAGAGGGGAATCTCCACACAGGCAAATGTAGAGAGTCCAAGATACTTGGACTGAATGGCAATCAAATTATAATAATGCAGTTTTTCCAAGACCACCACCTCAGACTGGAGGGAGTCAAGAAGCTTCATACTGACTAGGTCAAGCAAATAACACAGAAGCAAATTTTTATCCTCTACTGCCAATAGATCAAAATGGACCCTACGTTAAGATCAAAATAAATTAAAAGAAAAGCACCTTTTCTGGTGGACACTGGAGCCACTAGGCCAGTGTTAAAAATTACTTCAGATAGTCCGATACAAGTATCAAAGCATAAAGTAAAGGCAGTCGGAGTCACAAATACTACAATTACATATCCTGTTTTGGAACCCATCCCCATTTCTTTTGGTCTCATCAAAGAAAAGCATTGCTTTCTTTTGAGTACAACTGCACCAGTACATTTGCTAGGAAGAGATTTGTCATACAAGCTGGGTTCTTCTATTTACTGTTCCCCAGAAGTGCTGTTTGAAAAATGTTATGACAGAATCAGGTGAGGAAGTTCTGGCAGTTTTAGCAGAAGGTGAGGAACACCCTGTTGGAAGCATACACAGACGGAGAGTTACTACAGCAGGTACCTGCCAACTTGTAGGCAAAGCATGCAAATGAACTAGGTATACTGAAATCAGCAGAACCAGTAAAAATAAAATTAGACCCATCTAAACCTCTTCCTAGAGTGCCACAATATCCACTAAAGCCTGAAGCAGAGCGGGGACTATAACCGATAAGTCAGTCTCTGATACAGCAAGTAATAATATCAGCTAAAAGTCCTTATAACACTCCTATTTTTTCCAGTTAAAAAGGCCGGAAAGGATACTTATAAATATGTACAAGACTTAACACCTGTAAATAAATGAGTATGGCCTAATTTTCCTGTTGATTCAAATCCACCACCAATATTGCATTGCATACCACCTACAGTTGGTTAGTATTTTGGCATACATTTATGTTCTGCATTCTTTTCTATACCTGTTCGATCTGACAGTCACTTTCTGTTTGCTTTTACTTATCAGGGACAGCAATATATCGCTACACAGTTGCCACAAGGATATACTGAATATCCTTCATTATTTTCTCAAAGTCAGAAAAAGGATTTGGAGAATGTGACATTTCCTGGTGGGACCGCATTAGTACAATACGTAGATGATTTACTAATAACATCAAATTTCTTTCAGCAATGTCAGCGGTATACCTTGCATTATCACAGTATCCTTGCAGAAAAGGGACACAAAGTGTCTAGAGAAAAACTACAATTGTGGTCACCTCAGGTACATTATCCTGGTCATTTCATATCACATGGTAGCAGGCTAGTGTTACCATCTCGTATTCATACAATATCTAAGGCCCCACATCGGACTACTCAGCGACAGCTTAGGTCTTTCCTATGTATGACAGGATACTACAAACAGTGAATTCCTTACTATGCAGAAATTTCAAAACCTTTGACAAATCTTTTAAAGCAGCATACACAACAGAATCTCCTTTGCAATAGTGAAGAGGAAAATTCATTTCATAATTTTAAACAAGCTTTAGCTACTGCCCCATCTTTAGGGCTACAAGAATATGATAAAACTTTTATTTTATTTTGTCATGAAAGAAATGGATTTGCTCAATGAGTACTTGCACAAAAACATGGGGACAGCTATCATCCATTAGCTTATTACTGCATGGAACTTGATTCTGTTGCAAAAGGTTTTCCACCCAGTTTAAGGGTAGTTGCTGCTGCTGCCATTCTAGTTAATCTTGCACAATTGCTGTTGCTTGGGCATGATCTCACAGTAGCTGTCCCTCATTCTGTATCATCACTTTTGCTTAAAATGAAAACCCAACCACTCTTGACTGCACATCTAAATCAATTTGAACTTACACTTCTTTCTGATCCATCTATTTCTATGATCCACTGTCCTATTCTAAATCCTGCATCTCTGTTGCCTACTGCTGATGATGGTGAAGCACATGATTGTGTGCGTCTGTGTAACTAGTTGCTTTCTCCTACAAAGAACTTCAAGGATACTGCCATACCCAATGCTGATCTGAACTTGTTCATGGATGGCTCATGTGGAAGAAATCAAAGAGACCAATTCACTGTGGGAATAGCCACCTGCACCAAAGAGACAATACTGTTGCAACAAAGATTAGAGGGTGCTCACTCTGCCCAAATAGCTGTGTTATTAGCTTTGCAAAAACGACTATGAGTTAGCCAAAGACAAGCTGGCCAATATTTGTACAGACAGCAATTATGATTTTGGGATGGTACATGATTTTGGGCAACTTTGGAAAGAGAGAGGGTTTTTGACCTCTTCAGGAAAACAAATTAAAAATTCAGGGTACATAAAATCATTGTTTAATGCACTTCTGCAATCTAAGAGGCTGTCTGTAATCAAATGTCCACATAAAAAAGGCCAGTATGCTATAAAAAAGGGTAGCAATTTAGCACACCAAGGTGCTAAACAAGCAGTTGTAGATTGCTTCAAAAATCTGTTTAACGATAAACTACAACAATGATGTTTGATTTGGAAAAGTTGCCATGCTTTCCAGCTGAAGCATTGCAGGGAGAAGTTCAGAGGTGGCTCAATGATGGATGTAGAAAATCCTCTGATGCCATATGGCCACATCCAGTTGGCTGACTGGTGGGGCCTGCCTCTTTGCTACATTACCTGGTAAGGGCAAATCAACTTACATGTAACACAGCTGTATTTAATCAAATTACCCAAAGTTGGTATGCCCCCTCAAGTCTCCTGTTTGATACTTCAGTATTGTTCAAAATTGTGGGACATGTCAAGAGTATAATGTAAGTACAACTGCCAACATTAAGGCAGCATGTTTACCTCTGTCCTGGGGAACTTTTGTTAACATGCAGCTGGACTTCATTCAGATGCCTAGGACTAATAATTTATAATTTATTATGTTGGTGGTGTGTATGTTCTCAGCAAGGGTGGAAGGTTACCCTTGTCACAAACCGGGTGCATTAACAGTAGTTAAAAAACATGACTGAGGTCTCAAACTCCATGTGTCAGGCAAATATACATCCCAAGCCGTAAGCAGTATTTTATCTTCAAGTAGGATGATGCCTCAGTACAAACCAAAAATGATGGACTTCAATACTTGGCTTAGTTTCTGGTGTCATTGTAAGGGGATACAGTATCTGTCAGCCTTGGATGACATGACTGACCATCCTCGATGCTATGCCAGAGATTGTCTTAATCTGTCACCCATGGGATTTCCTCTAATTGCCAAGGCTATTGCTACCCCTGTAGTGCCTTTTTATGCAGTGTCTCAAGGGCATAATTCCTGATGTAAAAAAAATCCATTTAAAAACAACCTCAAGGTTATGCTGCTAAATTACATGAGTCTTAATATGAAACTGCACTCACTGGACATTTGTGCAGTCACAGAGACCATGTTCGTACCTGTGGGGAGAACACCAGCCATACCAGGCTACACCTCTTTCCACACATTCTGAACACAAAGTGAAGGCATGAAAACTGCAGGAGGTAGTGTTGCATGATTCATTACAGATAAATACACCTCCAGATTGGTGCAATAGTAGAATTGCCTCAAGATAGTTCAGGTGTAATTAAGTGTTGGTAGGACACCTAATCAAGTAAATGGCAGATACAGGACCACCTCCATGAATTCAGACACCCACTCTGTCTATTGGGATGTATTGAGTCCATCAAGATTCATCCAAACAGGCTGTTGGGCAACATTAACTAGCCATACACTGACTGGTTCAATTACTTATGGTGTAATTCACTTGCCCAAGAGGGACTCGCTTGAAGCACTCCTCAAAATGGAGAACATCAACATTTGTGCTGTAATGGAGACCTGGTTTAAAGCAGCATAAAGTACCCCTGTGCAACCAGGCTATAACTCATTCCACACCTTTCAGCCCCAAAACATGGTCAAAGCTCCAAAGGTGGTGGTGTCTTCATATTCATAAAGGATATGCACACCTCCAGACTAGTAGCCCAGCATAAAGCATCAGAGATACTTACGGTACAACTAACAGTGGGTAAGATGACGATCCAGGTCATAGCCTGCTACAGGTCAACAACCATGTCCCTAGACTCTCACTCCATGTTCCTAAGTACCTTGGAATCTATCAAGGTCCAACCCAACACTCTCATACTAGGAGACATCAACTACCCCTCCATCAACTGGGAAAACTACTCAAGCACCAATACACTGGCCCAACGCTTCCTGGAATTCATTAATTGCAATGCCAGTCAGGTTATTCTCCTACTAGTGTGAATTAGGGTAATACAAAAGTTATACCTGATTTTGGCCAGTATCTGAGCAATAAAGCATGGCTATAATCACTGTCATATACATTTATTTATTTATTTATTTCCAGTTTGGTGACCGGGGAGGTCCACTGGGCTCTAAGAGCCCATTTTCAGTGGAGGCCCAGGGAGAAAAGCTCCATAGTAGAAAGTATAAACGACAATTCAGACTACATAGTACAAAGTAAAAGCTAGATAATTCAAAGTTAACAAAATACAATACACAGTTGCAAAAAGGTGCAGTAAACAACTTGTAAGTATTAAACAGCAAACTAAGAACAGCTGAACTGCAACATGTATACAATATATAATACATACTTACATGTTTGTAGGTTGAGAACAGTAGTAGAGAGTAAGATTTGCTGATAGGTTAGAAATGTCAGATAGTGATGTGAAAATAGTTATCAAGGGATATCACAGGAGGTGAAGTGATAACTCTGGTTTCACAACCCCTCAACAAAACTAATTCCAAACATACTGTCACTATCCACAAAAGGAAAACACTATAAATATTGTATAAAAATAGCTAACTAGTAAGCCACACAAAAAGTAAAATTCTTAAAAAGTAGTAATTTAATAAAAAAAGTCTGCACTAACCTCTTCTCCAACCTTCCCTTATGACTATGAGTTCCACAACAGAGCAGAATTCTGTAGACAGTGACACACGTTTTATAAAACAGCATAGCCACCCCAAACAATTAAGCCAAACCTTGTCTCTCCACATGATGCACCTAGACAATGTCTAACTTTACTACTTTGTACTTAATTCATAGGTTCATAGGTTCATACTAGGCTATCTGCCCTAGGGCATTTATAAGCCTAGCCAGAGTGTGTTTGGCTTTCGCCACCCATTTTAAATTAATTTTGCTATGCCCTTTTTTGAGGTTAGTATACTGTGCCTCTGTCTAACAGTGACACAGAAGTGATACCCAGGGTAAACCTACTATCTCCCATCTGCTCATCAAGATTCCTCTTCAAGAGAGTCAATGAAGGACTCTGCCTAACCTGGACTGGGATTTTATTCCAGAGTGAAGGGAGCCTCTGGGTTATGAATCTGTCCCTCCAGCATGTCCTATTTATTTCAGTGCTGAGGTTCAAGTCTCTCGAGCGCGTAGCTCGATGGGATTTGGATTTTCTGAGGTGCATCATGTCCATTAATTCTGGGTTGGACATGGCTTTATACATCAGGCACAGATCGCCTCTGAGCAGGTGGTATGCCACTGAGTAGAGCTGGAGTTTCTTTAACCGGGCAGCATATGGCATCTGTTTAAGCCCTTTGCTCCTCTTGGTGAGGTACTTTTGGGGTCTTTCCAGTTGCTGCAGGTATCTGGTAAGGTACATCCCAAAAGGGGCATTGTACTCAATTATGGGCCTGATGAGGGATGAGTAAAGAGGCACGATGACCTCCCCTGAGCTAGATGTGAATCCCTTCATGATTAGGTGGGCTATATAAAATGTTTTTCTAACCACTTTGGCCACGTGGTTGTCAAATGAGAGATTGCTATCAACTTGGGTCCCCAGGTCCCTAATTACTTCTTCCGTATTAATGGATTACCACCTATGTGGTAATTTGTGGGCACTTTGTTTTGCCAAAGGGATGACTATACACTTTTGGCGTTTAGCTTGAGGCCATGGCTCTGGCACCAGTTGTCTGTTTCTATGAGGCCCTTTTGTAGGATGCTTGTGTCAGCTGGAGAGTCGATTATGGCGCCCAGTTTGCAGTCATCTGCAAACTTGGTCAGCCACAGTCCTTCCGTGTTGGCCTGTACCTCCGAGAAATATATACCGAACAAGAGAGGTCCCAGGACTGAGCCTTGTGGGATGCCACTTGTAACTGGTTTGGAGTCTGACATGGCTCCAGCAATTCTAACCATGTGGGTTCTGTCCTTGAGCCAGTTTGCAACCCATCTAGTGACATAGGGGTTTATATTTAAGCTGGTGAGCTTATCTATAATGCCCGAGTGGGGTATTGTATCGAAGGCTTTTGCAAGGTCCAGGTAGGCTGTGTGGACCACCTTCCCCTTGTCAATGGCCTTGGTGACTGTTTCAAAGAAATCGACCAGGTTTAAGAGGCAGGATCTGCCCTTAACAAAGCTGAACTGGGTAGGATCCAGTGTCTGTAGGTCCCCAATATCTTTATTTATGAGGTCCATGATGATCCTTTCCATAGCTTTGCAGACCAAGCTAGTCAAGCTTATGGGGCGATAGTTTCCAGGATCCATTGAGGCACCACCTTTGTGGAGAGGGACCACTGTTGCTGTACGCCACTCTTTGGGTACATATCCTGTAGTAAGGCTGAGACTGAACAGTAGTTTTATGTTTGGGTTTAGTTCTTCTTGGAGTTTATGTAGGACGCAGCCTGGTCCCATTGATGCTGTGTTTTTTGCTTTGGAGAGGGTGGCTCTTACCTGAGCATCTGAGATGTCAGGGGGGCAGCACTCTGCTGGGATAGATATTTGCCCTTTTGGTGGGGAAAGGGGGGAGAAGTTTGCGCTGAACCTGTCAGCTAGGATGTTGGCAATGTCTGTGGGTTTGGTGTATTTTTTGTCATTTTGGACTAATTCTGAGCATATCTAGGAATTCCCACCCAGGTTCCTAACATAACTAAAGAAAGCCTTGTGATTATCCTTAGTGTCCTGTGCAATTTTTCTCTCGAAGCTGGCCTTAGACGATTTTATGAGTGCCCGTAGTTTTTTGCTAATACTGATCAGAGATGCCTTCCCTTTTTGGGATTTTGCTCTATCATGTAGTAGCTTCCTCCTTCTATTGTATAGTTTGTTTATGGCTGGGGTCCACCAGACAGGATGCCTAACTTTGGAGGATTGGGTCTTGGTTTTATTTGGGATTGCATGATCCATGCATTCCTGAAGGTGTTCATAGAATGCGTTTATATCAGATTTCACTGGTTAACACATTCAGATGAATGCATACACTGAAATGCATAAGACATCTTAAACAACTCAGCATTTAAACCTCTCATTCAATGAAATGAAAGTCAATACCAAACCAGAAACCAATGCACTTATCACCTCATCAAGTTGGATATGACAATTTTCACCTCTGCTGGCACCCATTGTTAACAGAAATACAGGGATGACTGTAGCAATTTTAAAACAATTAATATGCAAACCAATTGACTCAGGCTTCTCTTACCATAAACTGAGAATTGTGTGGCTATTTTTATATATTTAATCATTTTTTTAAGGAATGTACCAAAATTTAAGAAACTTAATTTTCAGTGGAGATTGATATCTTCAGCAAATGATAATAAAGATATGTATACAGTTGTAAGAGCCCTATTCATAGGCGTGTAACACTTACAACAGATGTGAAAAAAAAATTCAGTGAAAATCAGTGGAACCACAAATATCAGTTGCCCAAGAGGACAGTTAAGAAACAGAGGTTGGCATGAGAAGAAACACATTAATTTTAATGATGTGCTCCCCCTGCAAGAACCAAAACCTATAAACGTATGAGTTGGGTTAAGCTTACAGATACTGGCATCTCAAGATGGCTTGAAACACAAAAACAAAAAGTACATTAAAGCATTTTGAGTGCTATACCTTTTTGTTGTAGTCATGTTATAGTTTGGAAATGCACTCACTAGTGCACACACTGTCTAAAAATACCATGCATACACATTTTGTACAAGTCTTTTGCAAAAGATCCCAGCCTTCAGTGCAGACAAGACAGCACATACTCCTTCTCCACTCCCGCAGGTCACCCAAGAGTCACCAGGAAAGAAGGCCTAAGCATGTTATTCCCACTAACTCTGCTTCAATACAAGGATGTGACTTAGTCATATATCCTAGACTCACAGGAGTTGCAAATCAGTTCAGCTGCAAGGACATTTCCCCTTTGCCATTACCCACCCTTAGGTTCATAGGTTGGTACTAGGCTATCGGCCCTAGCCATAACAATTCCCTGGCTATTTCTTCCAACAGTATTTACTTCCCTGGACCCCTGTCTAGCAGGGTGACTGACATGATCCCCGGGTTGAATTTCCTATCTCCCATCCAATCATTAAGGTTCCTTTTGAAGAAGGCCAAAGAGGCGCTCTGCTTGACATAAGCCTTTCCACCCTTTACAGGAAGTGCCAGGCCAATCATGCCAGGGAGTAAATTTATGCACACCCAACCAGTAATCCTTTTTAAAGGCAGAGTGTTTGTCACACTGTTTAACTTGCACAGTTAGTTTGTCCTACAGAGGTAGATGAGCACTATGTTGTAAATCTGTACATCTACCATGTGCACTTATTTTTGTAATGGATTTACATCTATGGTTCACATATTAGCTGCGCTAATTGGTTTATGGATGTATAAGAGTTTTTGGATTACTAACCATTGTAACCAGCAAAGCCTCCTTGCTCCACAGTAGTAACACAAGATAACCCTGCCTCTAACTTTAACCTGCATCTTTAACCAAAAAAACAGCTGTTCCCATAACATTACCACTACAGAAGACTCTTGGGAATCATCATAGATTTGCACGTGTGTGCACGCGTATATATATATATATATATATATATATATATATATATATATATATATATATACATATATATATATATAGAGAGAGAGAGAGAGAAATAGAGATAAATGCAGAAACACATGCACACACACACACATTATATTGTTATATATACATATATAATCGACATAGACATATAGGATATTTTTATTACTATATAAACCAGGACAATGGGAACTGCTGTTGATAATGGCTGACCTGAATGCACATATCAGTCTGCATGTCCTCCGCACAGTTGGGTGGGCGTCGGAAGACATGCGTAAATGGGCGTGCCTTTGTTGAAGGTTGGACGTCGAGCTGGCACCTCGGCATTCGTGAAAATCTACTGCCAATCATTAGCGGACCGGAGTTCCGCTGTGGCGACCCCTAACCGGGAAAAGCCGAAAGACAAACAACAACTGCTCTTATTAACTTAGAAAGTTTCTAGAATAACATGATTTTACTTAGCATGCATTTTTCCAAAGGATATGAAATCTTCAACCATATGTCTACTGTAGTAAGGAAAGCTGTCTACATAGCACACTTGATTACTAAAGGCATTGCCTCAAGAGCAAAAGAAGTTATAAACCCCTGTACTCAGCACTTATCCAGCCCCTACCCGAGTATAATTCCCATTTTGACATGTACAGTACTAAGCACCTGCATCAAGTAGAGAGACCTCAGAGGTTTCTAATAAAGAAGATCAAGGGGCTCCAGCATGTGCCTTACACAGACCGACTAAACCACCTGTCACTATACTCCGTATTGCATAGACTTTATAAGGGAGAGTCATGCCTGCTCTACAGAGCAATTCAAGACCCACACCTAATGAACTTGTTGCATGATCTGCTAGAGCAACAAATCAACAGTGTGAGGTATTAGGGCCAGATGAATTTTTGCAAATATTTTCCCGGTATCATTCCTCAGATCAGTTTCTCTTATTTATACTTAAATCATACAAGTACTTGTGTCAGTTCTTATGTTAAAATTAAACTGCTGTGTGTGTCATTGCCACCTAAAAATAAACAAAGTACCTGTTTTTCCTAGCTGTGGTCTCTGCCCTGCATGCAGTTATTTAGTATGGCAAACAATACTACAGTAAAACAGACATCAATAACCAAATTAAGTCCTCACTGATTAGACAAAGCTGCGACAGTCTGCTCTTGAAGGTACAGCAATAGTCATATTTGCAAGAATCTAATAATTGTACGGACATGAACCTTTCGAAACAGTTGTTATGAAATTCATGTGCCATTATGTCTGAGGCATAAAGCGTACCTCAGTCTTTGATTCCAGCTTGAGTCACCATTTTTGTATTGCTAATACTACTCACTATCCATCAAATAATGTTGTTAACACTCTGTTGGCAGGTTTCCCTTTAGCAATAATACCTCGTAAAATCACACTGACTCCATTATCTTAACTACTCTGCTGATAATGATGCTCTATCTGTATGTTAAAGTATAGGTCATTTAAGAAAGCTCTGCTAGTAGCTGGAGATCATTTAAAATTGATACTCAAAAGATAACAAACAATATCATACATCTACTTTTAATTAACAAATTGAGAGATAATCCACTCAGTGTTTTTTTGTATGCCCAGTAATATTACATTATTTTAGCACATAAAACTGAATACATAGGTTCATAGATTAGTACTAGGCTAAGTGCCCTTGTAGGCCATTTTAAGCCTAACCCATTGCCCCACGTGAGAATCAAACTCTGCACCTTGTGTCTGTAAGGTAAACACCTTAACCATTATGTCAACCTCCCATATGTATGCAACTACAGATCAATATCTACCTGATGTAAGTGAATTATTTTAATATTATTAAAAGTTGCACTTTCCTTTCAGATCTATAATTTCCAAACAGATAATAGCCTACGTATTCCTGGCAGAAAGCACAGAGGTGATTTACTATAATAGTAAAATAAAAACAATTAAGTAGGGTACCAGGCTTATCATTAATAAAACAGCAAACAACATTAAATATCAATCTCTAATGTGCAGTTCTGGGGATTGTACAGTAAACCTTAAGACTGGAATGTACTAGGGATTTCCCCTTTCCCGGAGATAGAGCAATCTTGGAGCTTGAATATATAAGTAGCTGGAGTGTGTGGCACTGCTCATCACATTAGATGATACAAGCAGGCTTACTCCTTTGCAAAGAGGTTTTTGGTGTTTTGGAATCTCGACTATGGATCACAGTCAAGTAATTCTGACAGACTATGATCAAAGTCATGCAAATCAATAACAGCTCCATTAGACTTCCGTTAGGAAGCCAGTGTGTTCCTCAAATAGAGCAAATTCTACAATTGTGAAATAATATGCTTTAACAAAAACTGACATCAATTCTAAAAAGTAATTAACTATTGCCTGTGCATACACCCCCCAAATTATCCAAAACTTCACAGATGAAGCACTTCAAGATCGATCTAGCAGCTCAGACTTCAAATGTATGGTACTCAAGACATCACTCCAGAGTTGGAGTAGGGTACTATCCAGTCCAATCAATGTATATGATTTTGCTCAAATAGTAAGTCACCCACCCCACATAAACCAAGTATCTTGAAAAAAATATATTATAGATTGGATTGTAAATATGGGCATCTTTCCTGTAAATTTTATTAGAACTGCTATAGATTAATTAAGTGATGTCAGCCCCCCCCCCACACACACACACATATTCCACCTTTTTTACTCAGAAGCATACTTACTGTTATCAGAAAAGTTGGACTGGGCAAGAGCCCATTTTCAGTGGTGGTTCGGGGTGAAAAGCTCTAAAGTTTTACAAAAGATTTTAAGAATAATAACTGTACGGTATTTAAAAATACAAAAACAGATGTAGTTTAAATAATTATATTAAAGTAGACATAACATGAAAACACTGGTTAAGAATAGATTCAAGTTATATTACGATGATTTAATACAGAAAAGTTAGTATAATACAAACAGGAATCACAGTATAAAGTGATAGAAAAGCATGTTTATGAGTGAAGAAGGGCGAGTAAGGAGATGTGAGATATGAATCGGTATTTGTCCACATTTAGGGGAAATAGTTTATCTTGGTGTAAATGGGTATGCAAACATCTGGGCCAGTCAGATATAGCAATATTAGAATTAACATTATCTGGACCTCCACACACACTCCCACTTAAGAGTAGTCTTCTAGATATAATCAGTTAATTAGTGCCTTTCAAAATTGCTGAAATCAAGCACTATCTACAACAATGTACATCAGCATTATACTTTAATATAAAAGCAAGACTCTGCATGGAAATTATGCTGCCAAAATAAAGGCATATTTACTCTTGCAAACAAATTGCTTTCCAAAAAAAAAAAAGAAATATCAGAAAAGAATCATAATTGGCAGCAAACAATACCTCCCTAAACTGTTTTGCCAGTTACACCAAAGCTTTTAAAAAATTCTGCTAATCCAGGTGCAATACTTTCTGAGTCATACATTGTAGAAGTTTTCAGTAACTGCTTCTCAAATATTTATAATGGAAGAACACATTTTCCCCAAAGATGGACCAACTGACCTTCTTTCAGTTGAGTTTAGTCTCAATAATGTACAGGACAATAATACACAAAAAATAGGCAATAAAAGGTGCAGCACAATACATAAAGATGACACTTGTATTTAGACAATATACATACACTCATCTTAATGAAGTAGGACTTCAGACAATTCTAGTTACTTTTTAATGACTGAGGCAAATTCAAAACTAGATTAGGTTATTCATACTGGCAGCAAATCACTCTTAAAAAGAAATTCTGTACCCCAATACAAGAGCAGAAGCAACACCAAAACAAAGAGCAGTGATAAGATCGGCAACGCAATCCTGTACTACCAGTGCTCATAAACACAATGTACTGGTTTCACACAGCAGTAATAATCAGTTGTTCAGCGTGCATGCAACAAGCTTAAGTATATAAGGTTCACTTTCCTTTATTAGAGTTAGACTTGTAATGGTTACAAGACTTTGCATCTTGCTGTAAGTGCAGTGGGTACGGAGAAATTATTTTGGATTCTGATGAAGTCTCGCGATACGAGACGAAAGCATGCTCAATCTGTGTGTTTTATGTGGAAATCAAGAACTTTGGTTCTACTTTGTAAGAGTTCGCCTTTCTATAGTACTGTGGTATTGGAGGACAACCTTTATTGTGCCAAACAGTGGACTTGCATTTTCGTGTTGGTATAAGAGCTTAAGTATATTGCCAAGGCCAGAATTTTTGCTCATATGTTCAAAGCTAATCATCAGAGTACCAAGAAGCAAGCAAACTGTCATAAAATTCCTTCTGAGAACTGTTTGATGAAAAAAAAGGTGCAACCGCGAATAAGGAATCGGCATTCAGCCGGTACGGCACTATCTATTACAAACCAGAAAAAAAAAGAAGTCAGAGCAAAATGTTAATATCCCAGTCAGTCATCTTTTAATCTACCTTCAGCATAATATATGCACAAAAGCAGAAGCGAGTGTGTGTGTGTGTGTGTGTGTGTGTGTGTGTGTGTGTGTGTGTGTGTGTGAGAGAGAGAGACACAGATTGAATCGAGTGATAGATCCCTGGTACCAGCTGCATCAGTACTTAGCAGCTGCAAGGCATTCATTCATTTATATACATTTATTTGTGACAGTCGGAGTGGGAAAATCACGGAGGTCAAAATAAGTGCGATGCAGCTAGTACCAGTGATCTTTCACGCAATTCAATCTGTGTGTGTCTCTCTCTTTCACACACACACACACACACACACACACACACTTGCTTCTGCTTTTGTGCATGCATTCCATTACACAAGTGGACAGAAATGGGTAAACACTTTTTTTCTTGCAACAAATAAAAATATAAAACCTTACACACTACCTGATTTCCATGCTGATGTTTTAATGGCAACAGAAACACTTCTACAAGGTTTTCAGTCCATGCAGAAACAGTCACTAAGTAAGAGTTCCACAACAATAAGAAATGTTCCACAAGTCCGTGACCACTAGTTTCATAACAGCTGTTACCTCGGCAAGCAGGTATACAGCATACGTCACATTTTGGGAAGTGCTAAGGCAGGTGGAACTACTCATTGGACTGTGTCGAAGGTACGTAATGAAGGAGGAGACAAATTCCTCCAGAAACGACGCGATACACTGAAGGATGAATGGATGGGGGATGGGCTTATCAGCCCTACGCTACTGAAGGGGCAAAATAAAGAATACTTAAACATTTTAATGCAGTTAGGGAACTGCTTGTGCCAGGGATGAATTTGTAAGGATAAAAGAAAACTCAGAGTTGAGTTTTCATGTAGGGGAGGGCGGAGTGTTCCTTTAATATCATTTATGCTTAAAAAATAATAATGTGGGACTTGAGCCATGGTCTAACTATCTCATGTCCTTTATGCATCCATGTCTTTACAAGGTGTGCTACACATGCAGTTGATTCACAATTGTAATTTATGCTGTCCATATTATCGAAGTTACTGACTGCCATGTAATGGTGCTAAGTGGGATTGCGCTTCTTAAGGCAACTAATATTAAATGTTACATACTTTTGCATTTCACCATGTGTGCACTATGCTGCATGCTGAGCAAATGTTAATATTTATAAAAAAAATTTTAACACATTAATGAAATTTACAGAGCTATTATTTGAACAATCACACTAATAAACTACAAAACACAGTGAGAGTGTTCTCTCCTTGCCGCAGACACAGCTTTGCAGCAGGAAAGCAAATCACGTACATAAAGGCAATTTCCATTTCCTCTGCAGTATTAACACTACATACATTTTTACATTCTCAGTTGGTTGTACATGTGTGGCTTTCATATTTAGTGCAATGAGTGATCATACAAACCATTTATGAACATTTTTTGTGCAAATGCAGCTCTGTCATCTCTTTACATTGCATTCATTCTTCACTTATCTCTGTTGTAATTTCAGACGTGTTCTGTAGTGCATTTTGTATTACTTTCCTTTAACTAAATGATAAGTACTTAACAGTGAAAAGCATTTATCTGCACAGGCAAGAAAGTTTTTGTACTGTTTAACAAAAATTATAAATTTGTGCTGTTTAGTTCCAATTAAAAGCTTGCTAAAGTTACTTCTACACTTTGTAAGTGTATCCTAAGTGGCACACCCACTGCAGGTAATGTAGTCTGAATTGCTGCTGTGTCTTCCTCCTCTCTCCCACTAATCATTCACAGTTGAAAGCTAGCTACTAACAGTGCTGTAGAGTTTACACTAGGTTTACATCTGATACACAAAGTCAAAAGTTTGGTATTTAGCAATTTTAAAGAGTTCATTTGCATCTTCACCATGCTCAGAGGCCTGGATTTACACTATAAAATGGTAACTGTGTAGCTTGGGAAGTTTAACATGAGGAGACTTGCTATTCCTTTGAAGGTAATTTATCTGCAGAGAAGACTTCTAATTTTGCTAAAGTATGTTTGCATTATTGAAGTACATTCTAGATTTTGTAACATGTTACAAATCAATTTATATCCAGTAGAAAATGGAACTTTTATATGTATGCATTTCTTATACTTCACTTTTTGGCATAGGTATTTTTGTCAGGCATTTACTTTTCTCATATGGGTAGGTTATTAGGTTTTATCACAAGAATTATTGTTAAAATTGTACTTTATAATCTTCTATGTTATTGGAGAGAAATGTAATGCCTGTGCCACTGGCAAAGGTATTAAGCTTCTGAGATGACCCAGAGCCACCTCCAGGGAATTGGTGGGCACAGTGAGAGGTGAAAGGCAATCATAAACTGACTTTTCTGTTGTAAATGTGTACACATTCTGATAACTGTGTGGAAAGCATTCATACCAATTTAATTCTGTAGTATTCCTTGGTCTGTACAAGCCTTCATCTGTTTGTTGTTTTGGGGGTGGGGGAGTGACCTATCATGTGTGTGTTGCCAGAACAAAAGTATGTTTCGAGTGCTTTTCACTTAAAAATGTGTAGGCATCCTGATATTTCAGTGGGACACAACAACATTCCTAAACTAGTATCTCTTAGTTTGGACAAAGCTTGGTTTGTGTGTAAGGGTGAGGTGTGACAAGCACATAACCTTCAATTTTAATAACTGAAAAGTGTGCTTCCAGTGCTTAATGTTAATAAATGTGTACATAAGTAAGACCTGGGTTAGGTGATATTTGTGTGTTTGATACTTCTCTGTTTTATGCCACATAGGATTACGGCACACAAAATTACAAATCCACGTAAACCCTCTTTCAGTGACACTGAAAATGATGTAATAATACAGACATTCAGGTGCCATGTCACCTTACTGCTTGAGAGATGACATGTGAATATGGCTGCCAGAATGTTCATTTGGAGCCAGTTAGTGAACAATGTCAATACAGTAGAGTGTTGTGCCAGGACTTATGATCAAGTGCATCATCAGGCCACTGATATGAATTTATCAGCCCAGATTAGAGCAGCTGGCTGGGGTAGGGTTTGCTAATGAGCACTCACTGACACCAAATGAAGAGTTTCTGTCCATTGTTAGATATCAAGACATCTCAGTGGAAACTGCGCACCAACATGTGCTTGATGGCAGTGATCATATATCTGGGGTGGACAACTGTGTTCCAGGAGCAGCTTCCATGTAAGCTTACATTTGGCAAGTTCTAGGTTTGCCTGTATAATAAAATATATAATTTGAGTAATACTTCTCAGGGGAGTTTTTCTTCCTATATCTATTGATAAGTCAATAGACTTATATGGCACAGTTGTTCATTATACATGGGCTGTGAGTGGATGTGTCAGTCAGGTTTCAGTTACAATTATTCTTACCGGACATATAGGCAACAGTGTAGTCACTGTCCCCTTGTTTTATTCCCATTGTGATGTTTAATTTGTGTCCTTCCCTTGCTTCATTTCTTCCAGAACCATCCTCCCTACAGTGTGGAGTCATCTGCACACGGCAAGCAAATGTTTTTTTGCTTATTGATGATCATTCATCAGCTATATACATTTATCTGTATGTGGAAGGTAGGTTTAATGAGTGTCTGTAGTACTTTATCATCTGTGACAGTGGGACCAGTTAGTTTATCATATAAATTGTATTAATAATTCGAGTAATAGTAATTTTGTTCCTTTGTCTGTTACTTATCACAGGTGATCCTAACAGTGGAAGTGCAGGACTCTTACCACCTGATGTTGGTGCATCGGTAGGCTCTGATGATGACGGTGGCCAAACAGAGGCACAGTTTGGGGGTGCAAAGGTTGAATCTGACACTGAGGTTGACATTCTGCCACCCCCTGGATTTTTATCAGACACAGTCAGTATGCTTACGCATACCTAGTCCACTGATTTCTCAGATATTGGACAAATGGCGGATGAGACACTTGATTAGGGTAGTATGGTTACTGTGACTTTAGTGCCAGTTGACTCTGGCCATAGCCAAAGTGAGGGCAAGCTGTCACACAGGAAGGTTTTTAAGGGTGCTCAGAGAAAACCTGCTGTCCACCCTCCACCTGAACCTGGTATGTCATTATGTGCCACTCGATGTATATTTAGGGCCATCATGGAGGCACAGGCATGTTCCACTAGGGCCTCTGAGGACATGCTTAGGGTTGTAGGTGTGGCGCTGGCTGACATGAATGACTGCCTCTGCCATGTGGCTGATTGAAAGGATGGACATGGCAGGACAGGACATGGACATGATGGAACGGGCAGTGTATGTGACAGAATGTGTGCTGGGAGGGGAACAACATCTATGTGGATGTAAGGTCAGCATCAGCATCTGCTAATAGCCATCTTGGTCATGTCTGTTCACACTACTGCAGTGGGACGACTTCCAATGGTCTGTCAGTGGTTGAGGTCTCAACACCCTGATGTGGTAGGCCACAGCATCTTGATCTTGGGCCTAGTCTTGAGAAGATCTCGTCCAGCACATTTGACCATGGATGAACTGTTACTTGTACCATGTACAGCTCACACCTGTCTGATATGCCAGGACATAGCGCTAGCACAGAGCTTAGCTGGGTTCTTGCAGATGCACCCCCCCACACACACACACACACACACACACACACACACACACACACACACACACACACACACACACACACACACACACACAACAGGTAAATGGGTCATTTGTGAGACTTGCAGCTCGTTCTGTCACATTGGCCATTTAGTAGTTAGCTAAATTTTTGCCTGACAAATTTTCTTACTCACACTCACTACCTTTTGAGTCAGTCTTGGACTCCTGCACCCCACCCCCAACACCACCCTGTGCAAATGATGATAACTGTGCCATCTGCTTGTTTCAATCTTTTGGATTCAGGTATACATATACCTTTTTTCTGATGCACAGGCTGCATAGCTAACTGCTTAGTACATATGTGTATGGGATGCTATTTTGAAAATTGTACAGCAGGGCTGAGGAGATAGCCTAAGTTCTTACTAACTTTTTCTGAGTTTGTCATCTGCTAACAATCCATTTGACTAGAAAGAATTATTGAGTGCATGTTTATAAAGGCACAGGCAAAATACATAACTTTCTTTCCTATGGATCTGTCAGCATTCATTTATGTCTGGAGTTTCTGTGCAGAACAATAACAATCTCTTAACATGATGTGTAATGCTTAGCAACAGCAAAGTGTGCCCTTTGTAATTAATTTATTTTGCTTAGTGGCTTCCAGCTGACTACTTTTTTTCTGGACTAGCTGTTAATTAGCATTAAATGTGCAAAATCATTTCATAACAACAGATTTACTATGCCCTTTCTGCACATTACAAAACGGAAATCATTGGACAGAAATATTTAATCAATATAGGAAAGATTTACCTAGCCATGCATTAATGCTTGGGTCAGCAGGCCATCACCATGGTTTGCAGCACCACCAAAATGGAAGTTTACAAGCTTGCTTGAAAACATCTTGAGATATATTAAATTATACTGACATGTAGAAATGGCACTTAAATAAGTTACTAGATTCCCAGTGGCACTTTATTTTAAATTGAAGTGTGAATGCAATCAAAATTATAGTTAACTAAAATAATTTTATATGATATTACAAAAAATTAAAAGGGACTATACAACATTAATAATAATTGTATTCCTGCTAAAAAACTGGATTTGACAAAGTGGAGAAGGACCAGGGAAAGAGAGGGAGAAAATAAAAGTATTTTACATGTGTCTGACAGTAATGGTCAAAGATCGCAATATTAGTAGTTATAACTGGTATAATACATTAACTAAAACAATGAGATGAAGATCGGAAAACATCTTGTACTCTGTTATCCTGAGTTCAAATCCTATAGGTTCCATATGTGTACTGTTCAACTCTTAGTAAATTTTGTAAAGAAGCAAAGCTCCTAGGCCACATGTTATAACAGATGTTTATGTCTAGTCCGTTTTATGCAAATCAGCATATAAGATGCTAAAGTCAAAAGGAATCTGGCATTTTAAGGGCATCTAGGGTCAAAGGCAATTACTAGACTTACAGTGCAGGAGACCATTGAGGAGTTTAGCCCAAATTCCCAGTTGCCCCCATGAACAGCTCAAGGTCACACATTAGGTAAATTGCAGCTGTGGGAATCAAACCCTGTACTCCGAGTACTACAGCTCACAGCCTTAACCTTTTTGGTTAGTTTTTATGCATCTGTAGCTACCATTCTCCTGACAGCTCACTGTGAACCCTCACTCACCTGTAACCTCTGACAGCTCTGAGAATACTTCTCCAATGCCTTCCTTAGCTTTCTGTGAATAAGTATTATCTTAAGGTAGCCTGAAACTCTCCCACTTTTATCAACATCCTGATGGTGGTTAGATGTCTTAAATAAAGATGTTGCTGAAACAGAGGTCTCTGTCCACTGGTTTATAAAGGAATTGCAAAATCATAAGCACAAGACTGTGCTCGGACGTTCATAATTCTGAAACAAATAATATAAAACGTTAATGTCATGTCTCACTGTAACCGTATAAAATGGTGTCAGAAACTTTGACCCAGGTCATCTCTTAGGGAGTTTAAACTTATTCTGTGTGGTTGTTTACTTACACCAGCAGTGGAAACTAGTTTTAAATTCCGATAATCTGTTGCTAAACACAGTTTTCCTGTTCGGTCTTTAACTACAAGCCTCCTTAGACATGTTGATTCTGAGCCAATATTTAATTGAAAATAATGACTGAATTTAGAAGTGACTAACAAACATGCTGACAGAGTCTTGCATAGCTCCTGTATATTCATAAGGCAAAAGTCTTACAAAACCAGTTACTGACATAAGTTTACTTTCATGGCATAATTTTTACCAGACTACTGTATTCCAATAAAAAAACTGCTTCAAAACATATTCTGAGATAGACTGATTTGGGATTAAAGTGGAAGCTGAACTTATGTTTTCTTAATATACAGACATCCAGAAATGGTGAAGACGGCAAACACTGGCAAATGTAATATGACAGCAATTAGGAAAGAGACGTGTCTGGGTTTACTGCTTGACAAGCTGCTCGACTTCCTGCTGGCCAGGCAGCTACATATTTGGGGCTGGAAAACTGCACCAAACAGGAATGGATCACTATAATTTGACATGTAAAATCATTGCTGAAAAGCAGAAAGCAGAAAAAGGAGAAGAAACAAAATAGACAAGTTCATAAGGCATAATCCTATGATATGCTAGAAAAAAATTAAATATGACACGGCATTTCTATTTTCAGATAGTGTGCAGTAACACTTGATTAAAACTGCAGGTATTCAGAACTACTTACCAGCATTTTAGCAACAAAACATTTTCCTTTCTAACACTTGTAGATTGATTGATTGATTAATTAATTAAGTAATTCATAGGTGCATACTAGGCTAATGACCAGTATGGCCTTTATAAGCCTGGCCATGCAACGCAAATGTATCCCATGACTTATTGTGCCTTACAGGCTATTCTACTGGGTATATGTTAGCCAGGGCATAATTTAATGGGTACCTATGTCCATTAGAGACAGAGATGCCAGTCCTGGGGTAAATTTTCAATTTCCCAAACACTGGTCCAGGTTACAGTTGAACAGAGTCAGGGAAAAGCTCTACTTAACATGGATGTGAAGTCTATTCCAGAAAATGAAAATTCTCTGACATACATAACTATCCCTCCACCATGTCTTATTTATGTCATAAGCAAAGTTTAGGTCCTTAACTGTCACAGTTCTGATGGTGTTCATTATATGACTATGCAAAAGCTCCAACACACATGGATCCAAGGATGCTATGTATGCCAAGCATAGATCCCCTCTCAGCACTCTGTATGAAACAGAGTATACAGATAGGTCTTTGAGGTGATGTGTATAAGGCATTGTGTTATTCTTTTTGGGAGTAACATCTGTGTACGTTCCAGTTGCTGCATTTGGCTGGTCAGATGCATAGCAAACGGGGGTGTTATACTCAATGATGGGTCGAATAAGGGCCAAAAACAGTGGCACAATGACCTCCATGGAACTAGATGCCATGCCCTTACTTATAAGTTCAGCGATACAGAATGACTACCTTACTACCTTAGATACGTGTCCATTGAAGGCCAGATTACTATTTACATGCATCCCAAAATCCCGGTCTACTGGATCTCACCTTAAGTGGGTTTTAACCATGAGCTAATTTCACAGAGTGGCTGACTTCCCAAAAGGTACTATTATGCATTTCTTGGCATTGAGTTTTAAGCGATGCGATTGGCACTAGTCATTTGATTTGTTTGCGTTAGATATTTTTGTAAGATGTTAATATATTAAGGGGATTGTATGACTGATCCGAATTTGCATTCATCTGCAAACTTGAGCAGCAAGAGGCCCTTGATGTTGACCTTGACTTCTGAGAAGCAGATGTTTAAGAAAAGTTTGCCCACACAGAGCCCTGACTGGCTCCATTAGTGACCGGCCTCTTTGTAGAGGTGGTCTCTCAGATTCTAATTTCCTGGGTCATATTTGTGAGTCAGCTGGCTATCCAGTATGTTACATAGGAGTTTATGCCTAATTCCATGACCTGCTTTGCAATGTCTGCCTAGGGTATTGTATCAAATGCCTTAGTCAGCTCAGATTAGGCAGTAATAAATCATTTTACCCTCATCCATTCCCTTGGTGACATTCCCAAAGAAGTACACCAGGGTTAGTAGGCATGACCTGCCTTGGATGAAACCAAACTGGGGAGGGTCAACTGCCTGAAGGCTTCTTATTTCCTTATTATTCATGTCCATAATAATTAGGTCCATGGCTTTGCATATGAGACTAGTCAGACTAATGGATCTGTAGTTCCCAGGATCTGTTGATGGTCTGCCCTTGTGCAGTGATGACCATTGCAGTCCTCCATGCATGTGGTACAAAGTCTATTTGAAGGCTTTAGCGGAATAGTGACTCCAGTGGCCCTGATAGGTTATATGTTAGCCTATTTAGGAGGCATCATGGGATACTACTGGGGCCCATCAAAGCTGCGTCCTTGACCTTAGACAGTGCAGCTAGGACCTGCTCCTCACCGATAATTGGAGCAATTATGTTAGATGGCATTTCCTGGGAACTGGCTGAGGGAGAGTGGAGGGTAAAATTGGAGCTGAATTTGTCAGCCAATAGATTTGGTACATCTCCTGACTTTGTAAATGTGGCTCCAATTAGAAACAGTTTGATGCACTTTTGTGTGCGGTCTTTGAAGTTTCTGACATAACTAAAGAAGGCCTTATAGTTCTTCTTTTCCAGGGAAGCTGTCTTTACCTCAAAATTGGCTTTATTGGACTTAAACCGCTCTCTTAGTTATCTGTTTAGTCTGATGAGAGAATTTTTATCTTTTTGGGTATTATTATTCTTAAATTTAGCTATGACTTTTTTCTTTTGTTGTACAACCTGCTTAATTTTGGATTCCACCAGGATGGTTTGTCTTTAGTGCTTGTTTTGGCCTTAATTTTGGTAGGTACAGTAGCCCCTATGCTACAATCAATGTGGCTATACAGAGTTTCTGTGAAAAATTCCACATAAGCTGCTGCATTATCTAAGTTTGGAGGAGCTTGGAATTTTGAGAGGTTATCACCTAATAAAGGGTAGTTTAAGGTTACCATTTAATAAAGGGTAGTTTACCTTAAAATAGTTCCTAACTTTTACAGTGTGTTGCTGTAGAACTGATTTCTATTGCAAAGACGACCATTCTTTGATATAACCTCACCAAAGAGCTCATGACAGGCTGGGGTGCAGTGTTCTCCCTTATTTGTGAGCACTAGTTCCAATACGTCTGTACCTCTAGTGGGCATATGCACTATCTGATCTAGGGCGTTTGCATTTACAAAGTCCAGGAATCTACACGGCTGCACATTTGGAGTCATGTAGGATTCACAGTCTATAGAGGGTTAATTAAAGTCCTCTATGAGTATGGCATTTGACTGAATGGGGAGTGTCTCCAGTAGGTTTATGTATGAGCTACTGCTTTCCTGGGACACAGAGGCTGAACTATTGCTTGCTTGGATATGGTACGGGGCTTTGTCTATGGCGATTTTTAAGTGAAGAAACTCTTGCACATCATCCTGTTTAACCAGGTTGGCGATATGCTTGTTACTGATGCAGATTGAGACAACTTCACCTTTATTCCCTGTTTGTACAGGTCCTGGTCTACAGATGTGGAAGGCACTGAAGCCTTGCACTACCAGGGCACTCCCTGCAGCTTTAAACCATGTACCTCAGTAATTGCAAAGACATTCTCCAGGGTGAGGAGAGCTTAGAGGAAAGGGAGCTTTCTGTTTAAACTCCTGGCACTGAGCAGCAGCACCTTTAGATTTCCATGGGTTGATTTTGCTATGTTGGAAAGTTCCTCAATTTTGGCATTGCCTAAAAAAGGCTCAATGGGTGAGCACAATGTTTTAGCCAATATTTAAAATCCTAGACAGGAAAGGTGCAGAGCACTCTTGGCAAAGCAACACGGTTTGTCAACCATATCCTCTTATGTTGACAAACAGTGGCATCATCATCATCATCACTTCCCTTTTTCCCATTGTTTACATGTTATCGGGATGTTGGGGCAACTGTCACGTTATCTTTCAATTCAATGCCAGTCTCCTACCATCTTCGACAGTCATACTTGACTGTCATAAGTCTTCTCCCACACAGTCCCTCCATCTCTTCGCTGGATGCTCTCATTTCCTCTTGACTTCTTCCTGTCTGTCCAAAATCTTTTTCACCAAAATGTGTTCTCCTTTTCTATACAAGTTAGACAAACAGGAAGAATCACGTTCACGAACCAAGACCTAAATAAATGCACGCAGAACCAAGCAGAGGAAGTAAGAACCCAAACCAGTCAGTGTACCATAATAGTAATAATCAAAAAAATGTTCCAAATGAAAGAACACAGAGATTTTACTGAAAGAAATATTACTAAGTGCTTTTGTCCCCAAAAGGTCATGGGACTTCATCGGAGTAACTTTGTAATGTACAGCCACAGTTTATAAACCAAAAAGCCTGTGAAGGTAACATTGTTTAAAGGTACAACACATATTTTGTAAAATTAATAACTCAATACAATATAAAATACAAGAATGTGAATACACACATACATAAATGTCCCACTTTTTAAACAACTTAAAATTCATGAAATAGAAAAATATTCAAGAAATGACTATATTAGAAATAAACAAGCCACTGAATCAAACTGGTGAACAAGTAGATTGAGTGATTCTACATTGCAATACATTGCCAGTAAATGTTTACCATGCAATACTTAATATGTCAGTGCCTTCAGCCTTAAAAAAACAAGATATAAAGACTTAGTCATTAAGGTCATAAATGCCAGTGGCATTGGTGTTTATTTGCCATTCTTTACATTCAAGTTTAACTTTCCAAGGTCCCCCCTCTAGGATATACTTCTGTGATATCAATAACAAACAAGCTGAAGGAATGACCTTCATTTCTTTGAATATGCTTCCATAACACATTTCTAGTTTTGTGTTTCTTCTCATCCCTCTGATGTTCATAAATTCTGAGTGCCCTTTCTGTTTTTCTAATGTAGAAGGAAGGACATTGAAAACAAAGGGCAATATATACAACCTTCTGTGTTCTATAATTGCATATTGTAGGGCATCTGATCCTACCATACCATTTAACTGTTATAAATTCACCTTCCCAAATATAAGGGCAACACACATACATCTGTCACATTTTGACATCATATGACACCTCTTTCTGCCCACATCTGATTATTTTTCTCTTTCCAAATAATTTTTAATATTACTATCCCACCTGAAAGTCACAATAGGTCGTTGTCCCAGTTTCTCCATATGTAAGCTATCCATTTCAAGAAGTTCCCAGTTATTAACTAATACATCCTGACTCATTCTAGCCTCATGGTTATATGTAAGAATACATCCCTTGTTGAACTTAATGTCCTTGGCTACACTTGCAATCGTCACATCATTACTTCCACCTAAGAGAGGCTTATAAACAAGGTCATTCCTTTTCTGTTTGAACTCTTGGAATATCTTTCCCAAAAATTCTAGTGGATACTCTCAGTTTAAAAGCATATCCTTTAACATGTCTCCTGCTTCAGCATCAGCAAAGGTTTCTGCCTTGGAAATCATCCTCATTAGCTGTACTAATTGCCCTTTGACTAGGGCTTTTTTGAAGAAGAATTGCCCTTTGACTAGGGCTTTTTTGAAGAAGGGAGTGCCAGCTATCAAAATGAAGCAAAGAATTAGAGCACATAGGTTTCCTGTACAAGCTAAATGTAAAGCATTTGTTAATGTGATCAGTTCTTTAACTGCATATCCAAGTAGGTGATTACATCAAAAGATTTCGTGAGGGTGAATTTAAGGAAATGGGTGTTATTACTAATGTAGAAAAAAAAAAACTTGTGTAATCTAGTCTCAGTATCTCATCAAAAATTATGTAAATGAGCCTGTGTCACAAGTGATAATTCAATAAAGGCATTTAGAAAAAAAGAAAGCGCCCATAAAGGCTTTAACACTCAGTAAATGGGGTGTGTTTCCAGCATGCCAAGAGAGTATTCACAAAAATGGGGGCACACGTGGCCCTCATTGCAACACCTTTTACCTGCTTATAGGTAGATCCTTAAAACCAAATGAAATTGTTACTAAGAATGGGTTGCATAAGATTAGATAAATAATTAACTAGTCTGCTACTCAGGTTGGTGTAAGCAGTTAAATAAATGGAAAACCAACCCAGCCCAGTTTCATAGGGTATAATGGAAAATAAGTCCTTGATGTCAATTGTGAGAAGTATTAGCTTCTCCAGAGCTATTTGTTTGCTGATTGTTTTAAGGAAACCCCATGAATCCTTGTAAATGTCTGCCTCATTGTCCAAAATATGTTTTCATTTTATATCAATAAGGTTGGCCATACCATGTGCTTTAGAACCCCTGGTGTCTACTATTGGAAGTAAAGGAGGTTTACACAGCTCTTTATGTATTTTAGGGATCCTGAAAATTGAGGGCATCTGTGGGTTGCCATTCTTAATATAATTACATGTTTCAACAGAAAGCAGCTTATCAAGTAGGAGGACATAAATAGCCCCATCAATTTTTAAATACGAGATGTTCAGTTGGTTCAGCTGGTGCTAAAATCTTCTTCACCAAAATATGTTATGTTTTTCTGCACAAGTGCTTGAATCAGAATAATCTGTTCTCTTTGACCCTCTCTGCAATCAGAGCTACTTTGATCTCTGCTCTGATGTCCTCATTCCTTGGTCTGTCCCACAGTGTGCACCGTACCACCCATTTCAGATACCTCATTTCCACGGCCTCTAGCTGCCTCAGCTACGCTGCTTTTACCACCAAGGTTTTTGTGCACCTTACTTTTCAGCTTCTTTGGCATTCCTCTGTCATATACTACCTGTGACACACTGTGCCAGTTGGCTGCAGCCCCTTTGATTTTAGCTTTGACCTCCTGATTCAGACTTCCTTTCTCATCAACCATTCCTACCAGATACTTGACGCTGTTGACCTGTAACACTATTTTCCCTTCTATCTCAGTTTTCAGCTTTCTCTGATTTCTCTCATATTAAAACGGTTTTATCTGTACTCAGTTTCATTCCATGTGCCTTCAGTTTTGCATGCCATTCCCCTATCTTTTGCAGAAGTTCAGTCTGCCTGTAATGCGACATCATCTGCACACAACAGCTTTGCTGATCTATCCCCTCCAACCTATTTGCTGATGTAGTCGTTCACTAATATGAACAGCACTGGGTTCAGTGCTGAACCCTAATGCACACCCACTCTCACTGTGAACTTCTCTGTGAGGCTGAACATTGTTTGTACATGAGTCACTGGGTCATTGCCCATAGCCTGCACTAATTTCACCAATGTTTCTCTGATTTCAAACCACTGTATGACTGCTCAAATTAGCTTTCTTGGGACGTTCTCATACACTTTTCCCAAGTCTAGGAATGCTCAGTTTGACTTTTTCGGCATTTCTAGCTTTTTCTCAACAAATGTCCTACTGCAAACATAGGGTCAGATGTGCTGCATCCTGATCTAAATACAAACTGCTCATCCCCCAGCATACATTCTACAACTCTGTGCATTCTTCATCAGCCACCTTCTCCAGAACATTCATGCAGTGTACAGGAGTTTGATACCTCTGTACTTTCCATAGTTGTGGACATCCTGTAGACTGACACATGTATGAGTATTCTCCAGTCATCTGGGATACACCTTTCTCTCCACATTACTATGAGTGCCCTAGGGGGCCATTTCTCCCCTATCTTACCCAACGTCTTAATCATATGTGCTGTGACCTCCTCTGAGCCTGTTGCTTTCCCTGACTTCAGTTTCCTTAATACTGTTCTTACTTCTTATAGGGTGGGCTCCTCCTTTTCTCTCATCGTATGCTGTGTCTGGGGCAGTACAGCTTTTTAGGAGTTTTCTTCATTGAGAAGTTGCTGGAAATACTCCTTCCATCTGTCTTTGATTTCATGTGGCCCAGTGCCAAATACCGTATCCCCTTAGAATGACACCAGAAACTAAGCCAATTATTAAAGCCAATAACCTTTTATTCATATTGTGGCATCATTCTTGATGAAGGTAGAGTGCAGCTCAAAGCTAGGCACATACCAGCTTCTGACATATATATGTCTCTCTTCATATAGTCTAAGGAGATATGCCTCAGGTCATGTACACCTGCATGGACTATGACTGATTTATACTAGGATCTAAGGTGCAATGAGTTGTGTGTGTGTGTGTGTGTGTGTGTGTGTGTGTGTGTGTGTGTGTGTGTGTGTGTGTGTGTGTGTGTGTAACTTGGCTGATCCTGGCATCTGCTAAGCAACTGACCATTATTTTCTCTTTGTCCAGCCTGGTGAGTGGGACATCTGGAGTCTCCTATGATTAGAGTCCTGTGTAGTGTGCTGGCTAGCCTTATGAACTTTTTAGTTGAGGCTCCACTGGGTGTGGCTGTATGTATGTTAACTGTTGCTTTCGTTGAGTGTTTTTTGGTTTGTAGACGATAATGTGCAGGTGGAGTATCTTGGAGGTTTTGGGGTTTGGGAAGATTGCATTTAAGTGCCTCAGCATAAGTTAGTCTATATGTCATGTGCCTACTATGTGTGGTGGGTACAGCGTGTGCTTTTCTGACAACCAGATTTTTATTCTGTGTTTGTACACAAAAGTGCCTCCAGTGGATTTGTATCTGCACATCTCTTGCACACC
Source organism: Protopterus annectens (assembly GCF_019279795.1). NCBI lineage: Eukaryota > Metazoa > Chordata > Ceratodontiformes > Protopteridae > Protopterus > Protopterus annectens. Next base: position 474,999,509 of record NC_056750.1, read on the forward strand.
ATATCTGTTTCTTTAAGGATTAAATGGGTGTCAATGAATATGAGACAACTACTACATCATCTAAAGATACCCATGTCCACCAAACTGGTTGTGGAGAAACTGGGAAGGTGCATATCCACGATGTCAGGTCCTTTATTAGTCAAGTTATAAGGGTGGGGTGCACAAGGAGATAAAATAGGGCACCTATGGGTGCTTTTTGATCTAGAGACCAGACCAAGCAATATAATACTAATTTTAAGGGTCAGTGCCCCCCAAAGTGCAAACTAGCTGCTCTATGTTTCTCAACACGTAAAGCAGTTTCTCTACAATCACTGATTTACTGGGTAGAGTTTCAGAGGTAGTTCTACTGGAAATTTTACTTTCTAGGTGTCTGTTACTATATATGCTGAATTTATAGGAGCACTAAAACACAGAATAATGACGAATAAGCCCTCTGGCCAATAAACAACTACACTCAGAGCCCTTCCTGTGTGTTTCTCAACTCAGAAGCTGCAACCTACTTCCATTAGGTGAATAAACTCAGTCCTCTTAATATAAAAACACACATAAAAGTGTATTATGTGCAATACTAGCCTAGTAATTTAAATGGCTAGCTGGTTATTGCTAATAAGGTGATTTATGGCAAGGTAAACCAAAAGCAAGGTAAAATATGGCACTACAAGTCTACAGCAATGCCAGACAGTTTAAAATACAGAAAAAGCAGTAAATAATTCAATGAAATAATATCAATTCATTAAATAAATTCAAACAAGTGCAGTTTTTTAAAAAAAGTAATTAGCTCTGCCAGGCTAACAGTATATCTAAGGAAATCTCTTTTTAAACACAGGTGAGGATGGCAAGCATTGCTGAGCTCTGTGGAAATGAGCCACAAGGCATGCAAATGTGGCAAATTTATACAGGCACTAAAAAGGTAGAATAATGACTAATAAGCTCTCTGGCCAAGTCGCCAAGTCAGAATAATGACTAATAAGCTCTCTGGCCAAGTCAGAATAACGACTAATAAGTTCTCTGGCCAATGAAAAAATACACTTGAAGCCTTTCCTGTTCATTTCCCAACTTGGACAGACCAGGCTACCACTTACTACCACTAGGTGAATTAACTCAGTCATATTAATGCAATAAACACACTAAAAAGTGTACTAACTGCAATGCTACCCCAGTAATTTAGACAGCTAGCTAGTTAATGTTATTTAAGGGAAGGAAAACCATCAGCAAGGCAAAATAAGGCACCACAAGTATACAGCAATGCCAAATAATTTAAAATGAACCAGAGAGAATTTATAATTAGGGAGGTTTCTCAAGAACAGTACTGGTTGGATGATATTTGAATCTACAGAAAACAATGGGAGGGAAGAATTATTTAAATAGGTTATACAACTGACAATAGCCGTGAAAAGGTAAGGGTCTTTGGTAGTCAGATTACCATAAGGGATGGAAACAGAGACACTGTCTGTTTAAAGCAGCAACAAAATGGAGGATTAGGGGAAATAAAGCAAGAGATTTACTTATCTGGTGCAGAGATACTCTGTAGCTAGATGCTTTTGTTTAAAGAAGTGACCAAGACGTGCTCAAATACAGAAAGGGCACAATAGGCAACAACAGATAAAACACACAGTGATACACAGAATCAAGGAACCAAGAGCAATCAAACATACAAGTACATCTGTGACAACCCAATTCAAACTAGACACCCTAGCCTGGAAAGTACAAGCCACGCTACTACTGGAGCTGCGCAATTACTGCTGGGGCCTGCATGGCTAGTTTCAACAAATCTGAATTAGGTAAGGAACAAAGATAATTTGATTAATTAAATAAGCAAGCAAGTGGAATGATCCAAAAACAGGCCTGACGTACAGGCTACAGTGATGGGCGACCATGCCATACTACAGGATACATAAATATTTTATAATAATGACCAACTTTAAGAACAAAGACAGTACTTTTCAATGTGTGAGCTACAACAGCCAGTAACATCCAACAATGCAGTGAACATCAAGTCAAAAATACAGTATAACAATAAACATAAGTCATTTACCAGAATATGGGTTCATATGACCAAATGAAAAAAGATAAACCTAAAAACTGCTCACAATAACAACAGGTATCAATCACAGTGGACGTACTTCAGTAACTTCCCTATCATTAGATAAAGTATTTTCATATGCTAGATGTTAAGCTGCAAAAATGTTCTGCCCCCTCATCTTTTTATACACATGATGATCACAATTTGAAAAAAGACTAAAATCACTCATGAGAGTCAACAACAATAAAGACATCTTTACTGATAAATGGCAGGTAGTACAGAAGACTAAAACCCTTGACTTGTTAATGAGATGCTTCCTGTGCTAAGGGTACAGGGTTTGAATCTTTCCACCTTCAAGTAGCTTATAAGTAACCTCAAGCAAGTCAATTAACCAGCCAGTTCTTTGAGGTAATTGACAATTTGGGCTAGGCTCCTTAAAGTTCTCCTGGACTGCATGCCTAGTAACTCCATATCAACTTTTCTTTATTTGCTAACCAAGTAAAGAAATTGTTATAAGCATTTTTAAGTGAAGACCTATATGGAATGCACATCCATCCATCCACAACCCTTTTTCTCATTTTTCACATAGGGATGGGGTGTCACTTCAACAGTGACAATCATTATGTAGAAAAACAGTACATATTTTATAGAACTAAAAAGCAACAAACACATAAAATACATTTACATATTATTTCACAATAATAATGATAAATAATACTGCTTTTCTAGACAAAGAAAGACAGATTTGCATATTCATTAGACACATATTCATATAACTAAGACTACTCACACTAGAGTAGTTTGTTGAAGAATTGGAAATCAGATGAAAAGCATGCTTACCCAGTTAACAAATGCCATTTCCTTTTAGAAGCAGCCACTCAGATATCTCTTCCCTACATAGTATTTGCCACAAGAGTAAGAATATTGGTGAATACTCTTGGGAAAAAGAATATACTAAAAAAATAACATTTTGTTCCTGAAAAAGTGCTGACCCAGACAGAATTTAATGAGAGTCCTGTGAAGATTACCCCAATATATATGATGTGCCCATAGGCATCTATCACATGAAATTATATTATCCAGACCTGTGATAAATCAACATCCAGAGCAAGGCCAAGAAGGCGGCAAAAGCTGGAATCTTCCAAGATGGTTGTACACGGAGTAACAGTTTAATTTCAACTCTCCCAGTGTGAAAAAAGAAACTTAGAAAAGAGAGCCAGTGAATTTGTCTTTTTAGGTACATTTCAGTTACTGCTTAGTAAGTGCACTCCCTGGATGCCAGCAAAAAAAAAAAAAAAAAAGAAACTCAGAGAACCTGAAAGAAAATAAGATCAGAAAAGGTGAGGAGAAAATGTTGGCTGGGAGACAATCTTGCAACTGTTCAGCAAAAACCAGATCAAGCTCCAGCTTTGGTACAAGACATGACTTCCAGCAATCTAGAGGAAAAATAAGCCAAACATGCTCAGAGATTATTAAAATAAATGAAGCACTGAAGTAGTATGTCATCTCAAACATCAAAAAGCTTGAAAAATAGAAGAAGCTTTAAATAGATATGCAGATGAGGTGAAAAACCTGCAAAAAATCATAGATCAAAATGAAGAAAAGGCTGGCTGAGTATGAGACTGCTCAAGAGGAGATATTTCAAAAATGGTAGCACTAGAAGACTAAGCATGTGGGGAAATTCTGAGATTTTCTGCTGTGCTAGAGAAACTGAAAGGAACAGGCTAAATTGATTTTATAAAAGCTCAAATAAGCAACTGAGCTGCCATTCCACAACATGAGCTATTAACTGAAGGAGCACATTATATATATGCTCCAAACTCAGCCATGAGAAAGCAGCCAAGACCTTTAACAGTAAAGATGCAATCTTGCAAGCAGAAGAAGTTGATTCTGACAAAACTGTGGCAGAAGGACAAAGAAGTAAAAATTGGAGACAGTAGAGTGTTTGTGGAAAATGATTACTCATTATACACCAGGCAGAAGAGTAAATTTATTCCAGCAATCAGAGACTGTCAAGAAGTAGGTGAGAGATTCAAGCTGTTGCCCTGAGCTATCTTCAGAATATTTTTTCATGACAGATCAAAGTCATGCTTCAATGCAGAACATGCTAAGGAGGAAATACAAAAGTTTGTCTAACAAATACTGAGCTATCAAACAGAAAGGGATTCTGCTTCTTATTCGTCTGATAATAAAACTCACAAAGAGACTATGCTAGTGAAACCTTCTGTTGTGTTCCAAAGAAAAACGTTTGAGAGACAGAAAAAAAGCATAAGAGCTGACTAGAAGAACCAGGAGTATATTAAAAATGACTCAGAGACTAGATTTGGGAGATGCAGATCAATAGAAAGAAAATCAGTAACTTAGAAATTAATGAATAAATGTGGGATTACAAAGCATTGATTACATTTTGGAAATATAATGGAACAAAAACCATGGAAATATTGGACTTTTTGACTAAGTTAAACTTGCAGGGGACTCCAAAGCATATCCCCGACTTCATGTCATTAATGTTTTGAAGAACATTAAGAAGAGCAGAAAAGAAAGAGTATTTTTATAAATCTTGACATATACTACGTGCTATAAAGTAACATTTCCAGTTGTTTTTTTGTGTAATAGGGACACTAAAGTAAAAAGGTTCTTTCTTTTTGTTCAGTTTTAAGAAATTTAAACAAGGCAATGTAAAAACAGATGGAATCCTGAATAAAAGAGCATGAAATAAGTAAAACTGATATTTTTTATTACTTTTGCATATGTGAATGACTGGATTAAAGTCCTTGGTTTCATCTACTGACAAGTTTTAAGGAGAAGCAAGTAAATAAAAGAAGACTGCTTATAATGAAGAGTTTTCCTGTAGTAAATAAATGTTCACAGTACAACATGAGAAGTTTGTAGTGGAAGGCAACTATATTATCTGGTTCTCATGTTTCTATGGAGACAAACTGATAAGAAGACAATAAAAACTGAATACTTCTTTCTTTCAATGGCTAGGAGATAATGTTTTCTGAAAGAATTCAAGTTGTTTTTTTACACATGCGGAAGGAATACAGATAAGACAAAACAGACTGCATTTAGTTTAAGTAGAAGCACAGGCTGTACCATGCATCTTTGCATGTATAACCTTCATTAATAGTTAATTCAAGTCCTTGAGTGTAGGTGTCAGTCTAGGACAACTGTTCCTATTAGGAGGGTTAAACTTCATTATTTGAAGACGTATAACATTTTGTGCATTTGTATTACGTTAGTATGTTCTGGGGGGGTGTTCTGAGAGTGTGTTTTTGAGGGGTTTTATAGGTTCAAATGGATATGACAAGAAATAACTGTATAAAAGAGCAAACTGCCAAACATTAGTGTATGCACAAAACAGAAGTTGGGAGCCAGTTATCTTTGCACTAGTTTATTTAATCACAGATTAAGCTCTTTCATCCAGGTACAATGGACTTCATCAGAATGCCATACCAAAAATATAAAACAATTTATAGTACCCTTAGAATCACATGGTCATAAAATGATTAAACAATTAAACTACCAAAACATTTAAGACACAAAGTTAAAAATGTGAATGCATAAAAATGTTAAAAATGTGTATACACCTTCCCTACTAAATCTCATATCATATAAGGACACCATACAAATTTTAAAACTCAAGCCAAACACATGAAAAATTAACAGTTAAAACATTTCATCCTAATCTGTCAGATTGCATACTGCCACTCAAGAGCATTTCATTCAAACCCAGAAAAAGCTGTTGCATTTAATTTCAACTGCCATTTTAACTCTTTTTACTCAAAAAATAAATAAATAAATAATTGGAGGAACCACCCCATTGACCAAGCTGATGTGGTCAAGGACAAAACATTGAAATTTATGTGTACTATTATTGCTAATGTGTTTATATAAAGCATTCCTTTCATCATAGTTCTGAATGTCATGGCAATGTTGGAAAACTCTAGTTCTCAATGCTAGGTTTACCTGTATAAAAACAAGTACATGACTGGCACTGTGCAATGTAAACAACACCTTTACTGCCACAGTGATACTTTTGGCTTAACGTAACCTCACCATAGCCTTCCAGAACAAAGTTGGACCCCTCCAAAATGTACTGGCATTGCGAACAGTGCCTGCACTTGATCATCCTACCACAGCCCCGATCTTTTCTAGTAATGGTTTAAAACATACATCCTTTATATAGACACTTCGGGGATGACTGTCCCACTACTTTGATATATTCCTGATCAATGGCAAAAATGCTCCAATTTTTATATACTGTCCTTTGAATATTATAAAAATTTATATTAAATGGCAGAATAAGTGCTCTCTTGAAATCATACTTGCACCTCACTTTGACTATATATTTTAAAGTCACCAACACTGTTGGGAATAATATCACGGGCTCCTATTAACAGTCCCATCAATAATTGCTTCTTCTGCTGCCCCTCTCTTGTATAAAGTCTTGATAATGTTTGGTCTTTTCAGTCAAATCAAAATAAAATTTTTATTTGAATTAGTATTGGATAGGCAATGAAAATTATTTGACAGTGAAAAGGGATGACAGAAATTTCTTCTGATAATACAGCTAGGAAGTAGGATAAAATGAAGTGTAGTCTAAAAATAGGGTAGAAATAAAAGAAAAAAATGTTGTGGCTAAGAAGTAACAAGAATTATTTAGAGGGACTGACAAAGTTAGTTCAAGTATTGCAAAGTAGGGGGAATCTCACAGAAGAATGAGGCGTAATTGAAAATAAATAAATAAATAAATAAAAATAGAAGACAAAACCTGGCCCTGACTTCTTCAGAATATCTTTAGATTCATGACCACATTCTCACTATAACTATGCTGTTCTCACTCTGAAATCACTAACACCTCCAAATCTTTGCAGGGGGCAAACGCCCAACATCAAAAGAAGCTCTCACTTTAATGATACCATATTACTAATATATGCTCTTCAACCAATACTTCCTACTATTTACTTTCCTCTCATGTCCTTCAATAACAAACAATAATCAACTCTCTCTCTCTCTCTCTCTCTCCATGTCCCCATCTCATTTTGTTACTCTGTCAATTTTGGCAGCAGAATACTCTATTATTTCTTACCTCCATATATTATCAGAAATATAGTCAGTATTTAGAATAACTATGTATTAGTTTACTTGACATAGGCTATCCACTTCTGAAACTGTCTTGTTACTTGCAGGGCAAATTGCATTCTTGATCACAATTTATTCCAGTAATATTCTATCAATGTATATCAATCTGTTTATGTTTTATCTGATGATGGGATTTATTCCCCTTGTATATCATTACTTATAAGCTATTGTAAAATGTTTTTATGCATATATTTGTGAAGCCTTTCTCCCCAAGTCATTGTAAAATATTTCATCTGTTGTGTGGCTTTTCTCTCTTTGTGTCAACTACTGCTTAAATGTTTTTGAATCTGTTGTGGAGATTTTCTCCCTGTGCATCTGCTGAAAAGGGGCCACTGTCTCAGCTGGACTTTCACTGTTGTCAAAGGACATATAACTAAAATAAATTAATAAAGAATAAGGCAGAGATGTGAAAAAAATATTCCTTCCTGTTTCAGAGGCCAGAACAGGCTCCACTCATTCTTTTAGAAGTAAAGTCAGGGTCTGCTCCAAGAACACTGCAGTGATCACTCATGTGGTCTTTCAGGGGAGATCTTTATCCAGTGAGTGTTAACAGCTTCCAAACATGTCCTTATGATACCACATCTAACATATAAAACCTAGCTACACCAGATGGATCCTACTTCTAGAACCCAGCTGCCTGTGTTGATGACTACATATGACTACAAAGTAGATTGCTGCAGGGCCACCTCCAATGTCTGTCTCCTGAAAGAACTGGGGTAGGACAACATGGTGCAAGAATGACAGAGATCTTGGAGTACTTTCACCCTTCACAATACTCTGTGCCACCCCACTTGCCTGTACCCCTTTGACAGCCTGTGCTCCTGTTCGTTGGTCCTCTGCATTTCCACCCATAACTTTACCCACTTCATCCTCCTCTCTACCTTCTTGCCCATTCGCTCTTTTTGGAGTGGAAAGCTGGTTTGCTGCTTGCGGGAGTTGCTATCACAATAAAATTTGTCTTGTCTGACATTTGCGTGCTGTGTTTTTTCATGTCAGTTTGCACTGTCATACATTTATCCCTCTCACCTTGGTACTGTGCACTGATTTGTGTGTGTGTGCATTTTCTGCAATTCATCAAACATCGATTTGGTCGACAAGTGCTGTGGTGGTGCTTTATTTTGAATGTATAGATATGATAAGGAAATATTTCCTCAAGAAAGGTGAGTGGGGTTGGAAGGGGTGAAAGCGTGTGTGTGTGTGTGTGTGTGTGTGTGTGTGTGTGTGTGTGTGTGTGTGTGTGTGTGTGTGAGAGAGTCAGGATTAGGGTTACCATCCTGTAACACTGTCACTATTCAGGTACATTTGAGGGAGTGTTATCGGGAGCTTATTGTGAAAATCAGTAGAGAAAATGTTTTTTTCTTTCTTGATCTTTTGTAACTTCAATATTTAGGACATTTAGGAGTCCCTCTGTTCCATGTTCATAATGCTTTTTAATCATGACATTAAGAATGATTATATAGATGGGAACCACACACCCTGTATATGTAGTTCTACAGATACACACACCCACACACACACACACACACACACACACACACACACACACACACACACACACACGTATCTATATACATACACAAACACACCTTCATACACAGAGGGAAGAAAGGAGCATGTGAGAGTGTTGCAGGTGTGCTGAATGAGCTCATGTCATCTCATGTATCTCATGGATTCATAGGTTGTTACTAGGCTATTGGCCCTAGGGCCTAGGGCCTATACAAGCCCAGCCATAACAATTCCCTGGATATGTCTTCCCATAGTATTTACTTCCAAGCCCAGCCATAACAATTCCCTGGATATGTCTTCCCATAATATTTACTTCCCTGGACCCCTGTCTAGCAGGGTGACTGACGTGCTCCCCGGGGTGAATTTCTTATCTCCCATCCAATCATCAAGGTTCCTTTTGAAGACTGCCAAAAAGGTGCTCTGCTTGACAAGTATGGGCAGTCTATTCCAAAGTCTGGGGAGTCTCTTGGTTAGGAACCTATCCCTACAGCATGTTTTGTTCATTGTGATGACAAGGTTTAGATCCCTGGAGCATATGGCTCTGAGGGAATGGAATTTCTTTAAGTCTAGCATGTCTAACAGCTCTGGGTTTGACATGGCCTTGTATGTTAAGCAGAGATCACCTCTGAGTAGACGACATGCGACAGAGTATAGCTGGATTTTTTTTAGATGGTCAGCATAGGGCTTCTGCTTTAGGCCTGCAATTCTTTTAATGAGGTATTTCTGTGGCCTTTCCAGTTGTTGCAGATGTCTTGAGAGGTACATACTAAATGGGGTCCTGTATTCTATAATGGGTCTAATGAGGGATGAGTACAGTGAGACAACGACCTCCTTTTTTCTGGATGAAAAGCCTTTACTGATGAGGTGTGCCACACAGAAGGATTTCCTGACTGTTGTGGCGATGTGGTTATCGAAGGTGAGACCACTGTCCACCTGTGTCCCTAAGCCTCTTATCACATTTTCAGTGTTTAGTGTACTGCCACTTATGTGGTAATACACGGGTACATGTTTTTTCCCCAAAGGGGATAACTATACATTTCTTATTTATTTATTTTTATTTTACATTTGTTGACCGGGCTAGTCTAACCGGATTTATTTCCATTTCAGTAGAGGCCCAGGGAGAAAAGATCCAAATGTTAAAATGTTAAAAATCTTAAAATAAACATTGCAAATTTTGAGAGCAAATAGATCACAATTGTTTCATAAATAATGAATATTTGCAAAAAAATTACAACACATACAAGTCAAAAAGTTCATTAGGGTAGGACAACATGGTGCAACTATACATTTCTTGGCACTAAGTTTGAGCCCCTGGCTCTGGCACCAAGCATCTGTTTCTGTAAGGCCCTTTTTTAGAATATCCTCATCATTTGAAGATTCAATAATGGCTCCCAGTTTGCAGTCATTTGCGAACTTTGTTAGCCAGAGTCCCTTAGTCTTGGCCTGTACTTCAGAGAAGTAGATGCCAAACAAGAGTGGTCCCAGGGCTGAACCCTGAGGTACTCCACTTGTCTGGAGCTGGATTTGGAGTCAGTTACTTTTACAGTGTGGGTTCTGTCAGTAAGCCAGCTGGCAACCTATCGAGTGATGTAGGGATTAATGCCCAGCTTAGTAAGTTTATCTATGATTCCAGAGTGGGGATGGTGTTGAAGGTCTTGGCAAGGTCCAGATAGGCTGGGTGGACTGCCTTACCCTCATCCACAGCTCTGGAGACTGATTTGAAAAAGTCAGTCAGGTTCAGGAGACAAGATCGACCCTTCACAAACCCAAACTGGGTGGGCTCCAGTGTTTGAAGGTTGCCAATGTCTTTGTTTATAAGTTCCATGATAACACGTTTCATGGCCTTGCAGATCAGGCTCGTCAGACTGACGTGGCGGTAGTTCCCAGGATCCAAGGTGGATCCCCCCTTATGGAGTGGGATAATTGTAGCTGTGTGCCACTCAGTGTGCATGAAGCCTGAAGTGAGGCTATAATTAAACATGACACTTAGGTGAGGTGCCAGTTAATTTTGTAGTTCATGCAGTACACAGCCGGGATGTCGTCTGGTCCCACGGATGCTGTATTCTTAGATTTGGAGAGTATGGTTTTTATCTGTGTGGCCACTATTACTGGAATTTTGCAATCTTTCAGTACTGAGATGGGCCCTTTAGTGGGTGAGAGGGGGTGAAGTTGGCACTGAATCAATCTTTCAGGATATTGGCAATATCCTTGGGATCAGTATATTTAATGCCATTCTGTTGTAGCTCAGAGCAGATCTGAGCATTGCCATTTAGATTCTTGACATAGCTGTAGAATGCCTTGTAGTTGTCTTTGGAATCTTTGGCAATTTTATTTTCGTAACTAGCTTTGGAGGATTTTATGAGGGATCTCAACTTCTTACTGGGGCTAGTAAGGGAGTTATTTGCATCCTGCATTTTCCTATTTTCTGCAACAGTTTCTTCCTTTTGTTGTAAAGTTTGTTTATGGCAGGGTCCCCCAGATTGGCTTCTTTTTTTTGGAGGAGAGCATCTTGGTTCTATTTGAGATGGCACGATTCATGCACAAGTGGATGTGCTAGTACAGTTCTTTAGTGTAGGATTCAGCAGTCGAACTTTCAGTTCCCATCTGCATGGGTGTCATGAAGTGTGTCACTTCTGACTTGAGTAGCATGAAGTTGGCTTTGGAGAAGTTTTTTTACAGAGGTTTCCTTACTGGGGGGGGGGGTGGATGTCAAGGGTGATTAGCTGATGGTCAGACCTGACCAACAAGGGGGTGACCATAGGTGTGGAGCATTGATTTCCCATCTTGGTAATGACCAGGTCTAGGATATTGGAGCCGCTGGTGAGACTATGGATTAGTTGATCCAGGGCATTGGAATTTATGAATTCCAAGAACCGTTGGGAAAAGGTGTTGGTACACTAGTAGTTTTCCCAGTTAATGGCAGGGTAGTTGAAATCACCCAGTATTAGGGTGTTTGATTGTATCTTAATATTTTTCAGTACGTTTAGAAAGGTGTAGTGAAAATCTTGGGGTATGGTGAGAAATATGTAGCAAGCTACAATTTGGATTGCAGACTTACCTAGTATTAGTTGCACCTGGAGAATTTCAGATGCATTGTGTTGGGCAACTAGCCTGGAGGTGTGAATATCCTTGGTGAATATGGACACTCCTCCACCTTTAGTGTTTCGGTCTTGGTTTTGTGGCCGAAAAGTGTGGTAAGAGTTGTAGCCTGGTACTGCAGGGGTGCTCTCTGGAGCCTTGAACAAAGCCTTAGTTACTGCACAGATATCGATGTTCTCCATTTATAGGAGTGCCTCGAGAGAGTGCATTTTGAGGTTTAGACTACTAGCATTGAGTAGCATTACCTTCAGATTTTGCATGCTTGTAGCTGTTACGGTGGTGGTTTTGCCCTTTGAACTTTGCCTAAAAAAGGCACTATAGGGGGTGGGAAGAGCTTTAGCCAGTAACCTGAATCCCAGGGGTGACAAGTGCAGACCATCTCTGGTAAAGCATCGTGGTCTGTCGATCATGTCGTCCCAAGCAGACAGATACTGGATCCCCTTTGAATGACACCAGAAGGTTAGCCAATTGTTGAAGTCAATCATTTTGTCCTTATACTGTGGTACCATTCTGGGTGAAGGCAGGATGCTACTCAGGGCTAGGGTCATACCTGCCTGGGCCACATGATCTGACAGCTCATGACTGCTTCAGGTATAGGACTGTAATAGCTCTAGGGAATCCCCTCCTAGAAGGGATGGCCAGACATTGAATGCCAGCAGAATGGGAACAGGTATGTATGGGATATATATGTTAACTGCAACCAGCAGCCTGATTTGTAACCTACAGAAAATGCCATCATGTAATATCCCTATACAGAAACCTTTTCCATATGTTATGCCAGCATTCAGTAGCATTCTCAACAAGTTTATACATCACATGTCATAGACAGCAGCATTGCTTTGGATTCACATGTAAGATATCTAATTTTGGTGCACATTCCTGTGTTTGCATGCTTGGGGCCAAACAGCTGCTTTTTAAATGACATACACACATATCATCATCACAACATTGGTTGAAATTCTTAAGCCAGGTATAACTTCTTCTGGAAACTGGCTCACTCTCACTGATTATATTTATCTAGTTAAAAAAAACTATTATGAATGAAGAAATAAATAAATGAAGACACTTATGAGAGAAACATAACTCTCAACTTCGTAGTGCAAGAAAGGTTGGGAGGATGGCCTAATGTTTAAGGTGTTTGCCTTACAAACACAAAGTGCAGGGTTTGAGTCTCACAAGGGATAATTGGCTAGGCTTAAAGTGGCTCACAAGGGCAGTTAGCTTAGTACTAACCTATGAACCTATGAAATCTGGACAAAGTCTAAAATAACTGGGGGACAAAACCCCAAAAATCTGGACAGATTTCAAATACTGCTCTTATAAACTTAGAAAGTTTAGAAAGGATTTGTGTTACCATGCATTTTCTGTAGGAAATGAAGACTGAAACTCAAACATATGACATTATTTACTAACTTCAATCCTCAGTGAATTGTCCAAAAAACACAAATGTTATGATGGTTTTATTTTACTCATTTTGAGTAACTATTTATACAATCTATTGGCGACAAGTGGTTTTAGTTTGACTCAGCCATTCATCTACTGAGAAATACTAGGACCCAAACATGAAAATGACATGCAAATTGAGTGCAACACCCAAGTGATTTTCTTGTATTTTCCAAAAAGACTATATTAAATCCATATTACTGTATATAGCTGGACATCTTCAAAATCTTACCTATCTCTACACACATGCACACACAAACACATACACACAAAATAAATTACTACAGAAACTGTTCCATATTATCTCAATCCTTGTAAACATTAAATGTTTTTTGTGGTGTTTTCTATACTGATTGACATAATAAAAGAAATAAATGCTGTGTCTCTTCCTAGTACTGAAATGATAATTAAACAAAGTAAGGATGCTAATCTATAATGACAATAAATTTAGTAACAAATGGCAGCCAGTTACTACTTTGCAACTCCCAGAGTTACAAAAATCCTGTAAATCATAATTTAGGTTAATAGTAAAAGGAAGCCTTCTTTTTGGTTTGGAAAATGTACTGGAATTGCTCTATTCCCTAAAAAGTTTAATATATACACAATTAGGGATAAAACAGACCACAAAAATTATGCTGTGCTTTGCTAAATGTGAATTCCAATGGTTACTAAAATAAAGAAAGATCTTACCATTACACTTAGCTCAGAAATCTGCAAGCACTGCAGAGCAAAAGGCAGCTTATATATTTCTTGGCTGAAGTAATACATAGTGCTTAATTTTTTTTTCAGTCTTCAAAGGAGTACTTTATACAACATGACTATGCCATCCACATGATGGTGTTTTGACTAAATGATTGAAAACAAATAAAATGGATGTCGAATACAAACACAATGCATGCATTACATATATCTACTCTTACTTAATGGTTATGTTACAGTTAATTCTGTTCTTAATTATATTCCTAATCTGTGGTATACAATAGAAGTTTCTGAGAATATGCTTACAGCAATAAATATCTCTCGTATGTACCTACTCCCATCAGGAGATAGAAATGTGATAATCTGTGATAATTTGTTTCAAATGAAGAGAAAGCTTGCATATTTCCATAATAAAAAAACATCTAAATCAGAATCAGCACTATGTCTCAAAGCCAACTCAAGGTTCTGACCATCTTATAGGAATGTCTTTAAGTATACTGGTGCTTTATTTGTTTAGGTTACAAGGGCCCAGTCTAATATCTCACACAAGCAACAATTCCAGGCTGCTGAAAATGTGTTATTACAATCGGTATCATCCTGTATCTACTAAAGACAAATTTGTATTCGCTACTAATTTTAAATGGTGAACCAGACATTCTCTAGATAAGCACTTAATTCCCATAAAATTCAGTTTACTCCGGCTGTGTAGTTTGTCTGCATAAGAAGATGAAAAGCTGTAATAATTCTGATCTACAGAGAAGACTATGGACTGGATTTATTCATCTCTGGAATTAGTTGCGTGGATGTTTGCAGTTTTGGTTACTACCAACTGTAATCTTAGGGGATAATCAGATTCCTTCTAAGATATTTACTACTACAGCTAACACTGAAAATAATTATAGAGCTTATCATTTTACCTGAAGTCTATAATTGTCTGAACCATAGTTGCTCAGTAGTTTGCCAATACCTCCTGTTTCCTGCTAGATCTTCTAAATGTCAAGGGTCAAGTGAATCACTAATTATAGTGCAAGCATTGCAAATTTCCATGTTAAGGCTCAAGTTATTAATTATTAAAGTGATAAAATATGTCATAGGATTTGGTCTTCACCAACTCAAGTTTTTTTTTCTTACATACATAAGTGGGCTCAAGCTATTTCCCTTTAATTTAATGTACTCCTTTTTAAATCAGGTGATTGTTTATTGCAGACCATGTCTGCCCACAACCCATGCCAAAAGACAAATTTATAACATATGGGCAAGTTCACTGTGCACATACATGAAACCAAACAGTACTACATATCAAAATGGGGAAATGTTTAAAGTATAAACTGCATATTAACACAGATCAGGAAAAATATTATGCACGAATAGTTTATAATGACATCTGGCTTAAACCAGACTACCTAACTTATGACCAAGTGTAGATTCAGTGTACATTGCTGTAGCAGATTCTACATTTGTGCAAGAAACCTTCTGAATTATATAAAAATGCCACCCCTGTATTAAGTGAAACTTCTAATATCATGCTCATGTAACAAAGGTACAGGACTCTTCCAACCAGATAACAAAAAAATGTTGAAAGTTTATTGTACAAAATCAGTCACAGAAATAGCACTGAGTCTCCACAAAGTTCAAACAGTGCTGCTGGAGACTGCTTTTATCTGAGTAATGAGACTGAAGTCCACAGACAGATGGATAACAAATGATATGCTTCAAAGGGCCTCTGCTGTAATGCACTGTTACTTCTAATGTGGTTTTCTGGGTCCACCTCCTGGTATGATGTCACAGTGGAGAAGAAGTGCACATAAGAGAATCTAGATGTCATGGTGAAATAAATGTCTTATCTCTGCAAGGACTGCTACACTACAAGATTCACAAACATGTTATACTAACAAATCTTACTACCTTTGCATGGGATAATCCTACTCTACACGAGTATGTTGCACAGTTCTAATGACTGCCGAATGTGACCAGATCACACAGCTGCAGCCCTATGTTGGCCATTACACTGAATATAAGACAGGAAAGTCTTTGCGATGCATGCACTGTTATGTCTAAAAATGCAGTGATGGCATGCTATGGACTATGCTGCTAAAGTACTGTACTAAAGTACAGAGACAGCTCACAAAAACACACTTCTGTGCATGTATAGTGTCCTTGCTTACCCCAAGCAGACCACACTCCTGTCGCAGAACAGCTTCACTTTTATGTCACAGTTGGTTCTGCAGATATTTTGGATTTCAACCTTGAAATGCGTGCAGTGTCAGTACCAAAACTGATATACAGGTGGTGATCCTACTATACTACAAAATTCATTTGAATAGCTGAACCAAAACTTTGACATTTTACATTGACATTCAACCATAATGTAACATTTCAAAGTACCATCATGTATTGTGCTGGACAACACTTTCTAAATATGTTGTAGGTCTCTGCAATTCTCCATTAGCTTACATAATCTGGAGAGTCTCGGAGACATTTTTTTTATATTCTTATGGAATCAAGCTTTGCCAAGTATAACATGGTTTGGAATATGTCTGTGAATAATCACCATCACTACAGAGGTCCTGTTTGTTGGAATCATGCAGGCACGGCATACTTTGTATTTATCATATTCACTTTCACACAGAACTACTCTGTAAGTGAAATGGTTTAGCTTCAGAACGTCTATTATTCCCTTTCATGTTGATTAGCATAGGCAACTGCTCATAGGATTCAAGCACTCACTGGTAAATTTGTTTGTAATTAAAACAGGCTGAATTCAGAAACGTTTAAACTTAACTGCAGTAGAAAGTTAGAGCCAGTGCTCTCATTTGATAAAACTAGCTAAGCAAAGAGAGACTACAACCCAACAACACAAGCCATAGACACTTCACATAGCTGAGCCATAAAAATACTTCTGAAATGTCAAGTTCCAGGTGTGACTCAGTACAGCACAGTCTCAGACTGCTGGTGAATTTTTGTTCTAATGGTTCTTGAAGAAAGCTACATGACAGAAGCAGCTACTCTGTGAATCCATAGTATTTTCCCACAGCTTATTATTACAGTTACTATTACTTTTAAAATTAAAATATGCACCTATATAGCCACACAGACAGTGCAGCTGCTATCTACTGCCTGACGTAATCACGATGTCATGGCAAGGGGGAACAAAGGACTGTACTATACAATAAACACAACTCCCTGTTTATGAGCATGCAGCTAGAACCTTGTTTATGAATTGCTGGCTGAAAGTCCGTTGTAGATATCGAAAGGATAGAGTGAAGGGGGCTGCTTCCCTTGGTGTAAGCTCTACAGAGGTACAATCAGTACTATGGAAGACGATGATTGCTCCCCAAACTCAGGGGCATTTAAGTGGCTACGCATGAGTAAACTGTTGGGAGCTGTGGCTGTGAGCTGGCATCATGGCTTGCTAAAGTCTAGGGGATTTTTTTTTCGGTCCTTAGTTTTAGGGGAATGAGGCATTGTCCTGCACAAAAGTCATAAAACATGAATACAGAAGGCAGATGTACTAGAACTACCAACAGGTAAGATGACAGAGACATCTAGTGTATATGACGGGAGGAGAAAGTCAGTTACAACAATGAAGATAAGGAGCAGTGGGGGTGAGGCAGGAAGAAATGAAAGCATAGAAGGAGACATGATTATGGATCAGACATTAGAAGATACCTAGAGGCAAAGACTGCATCAAAAGCTAATGTGCGATGACAAAGGATTATCCAAGAGCTGTTAGTTGCGTGCAATTCAATGGTCTGCTTAAAACCTAGCACAGAACAACTTTGACATATTGAAAGTAAGTGTGTGTGTGTGTGTGTGTGTGTGTGTGTGTGTGTGTGTGTGTGTGTGTGTGTGTGTCTTGGGGGGTTATTCTACTCTTAAATTATACAAAAAAGGGAAATAAGGAATCACATAGCTGACTGTTACTAGATATTTCTTGTATTAAAGATGTATTTGTTGATGGCCGGGAGCTTCTAGAGGGTGTATACCACGCCCATGCATCACACACTAACAAATCACAAAACAGCAAGCCTGATGTAGCAATTTCAATCAACCTAATGTTTTCCTTGAGTTATGTGGTGTCATCCCATTAAGCAACTCATTTCACACCTCTTCCTCAAAGAATCACTTTCGAACCAGACATTCTCCACCATTTCCTCTTTGTTCTGCTTTGCAGTTTTTCTAACTTCCTCATTTCTTTGTATTCCCATTTTCTCATACCTCTACTCTCAGATTCTGTATTTCACTTCCCTTCATCTTTTCCTGAAACTTTACATTAATGTCCACCGATTACTGTTGTATGCATTAATTTTCTATCCCTATACTTTGTGTAGATTCATGTTTGACCTTCCTTTCCTGTTTTCTCTCATCTTTCTTCTAACTTTCACTTCCCTCCCTTACCCACTGCCTGTATTGAACTGAGAATCAGCATAGATTTTCCATTACTGAACACCATTACTACAACTTCAAGTAAATTATTATAGGTTATTGTGCATATTACTGTATGCACCAGTGGATATGCTATGGTATACATTGCCATTTGTTCATTTATGAATCACTATTTAAGATAATCGAGCCATAACCTTCAGACAAGTAAACCACTGAGTTGTGTTTACCTGTCTGTCATCTATCTAGCTATTTCCAAAAAAAAAATCTTCATATAGCTACTATAATATCTTTCAAATCAATTGGAACTTTTCTTCCTGGAATGGTCTCTGCCGTTGGACCTCACAGTGAACAAATAAATAAGCAAGTACAAGCTTCCTCAGATGTTTAAAAACTAAGCACCTTATATGTATAAAATATGACAAGGACAAGTAAAGGAACTTTTGTCATAAAATTCTGATGCACTGTATGGGGTGGTAGAGGAGATACTAACCCTTGGGATGAGCATATCAAGACAATATTAATCTATAGAGCAATTTCATCTGTTTTCAGGTAAAAACAGGAGTTAGGCTGCTTAATTATACTTGAATGTAATAACTATTTATGACCAGAACAGGACTGCTAGCTCTTTGATGAGGCTAGAAACATTCTGTCACTGACAACTTATTTTGCCACTGATACTATAACTTTCATATGGTTTCTTCTCTCTCTCTGTACAGGAATGCAGTGACTACAAAGTACGTCCTAAATCCATGGTGTTCATGCCTCAGTTTGTGCCTTGAGACATCTGCACACTGATTTGCAGGACAAAGACCTAGAGCTAATAGCAGACTTTAAAGGGTGTGAGACAATCACAGTCCATTCCGCCATGCATTAGTAACATCTGAGATTTCTAAAGCAACATTGCCAAACTGAGATAGATGACAGAGACAACAGCAGCATGGTCTTCCCATAGAGTAAGCTGTGGGCAGGCTCCGGATGCTTAAAATGAACAGTTAATTGTCCTAAGTAAAAGGGAAGGAAAATGCAGACCAGCCTACTCTAAAACAAACAAAAATGTATAGACTGTGGTAGAAATGGGAAGAAAAAAGCTTCTGTTGTCTTGGTGGGTTAAAAGCCTTAGAAGTAAAAGGTCATTTCATAGAATAAGGGGTGAGGCTGGCAGTATGGCATCCCCTAGGACTGAAAATGAAGTTTATAGAATTTGCTCAGTATACAAAGGGTAGAAACCATAATGACATTAGCAAGTGGGTGGATGTCCCCCTTTTGGCCAGGGTGGACTGCAGAATGCCACTCTTGCAAGGACAAGCAGCAATATCTAATTGGAAGACCTCCATATTTGTAAGGTTGGGCAACCGGTTGCCAACAAAACTGGGAGGTAGAAAGGGGTTGCCATGGTGAGGGTTTCAGGCCTTTGCTTTCCTGGA
The DNA here is from genome assembly GCF_019279795.1 of Protopterus annectens. Taxonomy (NCBI): domain Eukaryota; kingdom Metazoa; phylum Chordata; order Ceratodontiformes; family Protopteridae; genus Protopterus; species Protopterus annectens. Next base: position 475,019,234 of record NC_056750.1, read on the forward strand.
GGGGGTGGAATCTAGCCAGTTGTTAAGGAAACTATTTGGGTTTGGAAGCAATAAACTGCTGGAAAAGTTTGGAATACATTAATCTGACTGTATGTTAGAAATTAATTGGATAATTAGTGCAGGCAATCTGTAATAAAATGTGAAAGCAATTGAAAAATATGGTATGCTGTGCTTTTTGACAAGATGATTCATAAATGTGGAATAAAGCTAGGTCGAAATGGGAGATGGATGTTTGGGGTTTTTGTGCCTGTTGACGGAAGGAAGTGAGGGACCATGTTTAATTTAAAACTTGAGGTTATCCATTGCCTTCAAATGTCTCAGCTAGAGAGTTTGGAGGAACACAGATGTAGGCATTGCTAATGTTTTGTTCTATTAATCTGAATGGAGACAATAAGTGACTAGAAGTATGAGGAGTTTTTGTCTCCACTGTCAATATGGTACATTCCATTATGTATCCCTATTATGGCAATCCTCAGGTGGTCTAGCAAGCCTATGTTATATCCAGGTGGAATAATTTCCCTGTCCAAGATATGAGATGTTAGTCATGCCTTATGAACAGCAAAGACAAACACATATGAGAAATATCCTAAACAATTGGAGCATCCACAGAGGTTTCTCTTAAGAAAGAATACAAGAGGTAAAAAACAAGTCCTGTGTGGAGCACCCCAATTAATTGCTTCTACATTCAGTTTTCTACTGGCTGCTGAGAGGCGACCTATGCCTAGCCTACAAAGCTTCCTCAGATCCTGCACTAGTAGTCATGTGACACATTCAGTTCAGATCATCCAGCAACCTAAACCTCATCAGCAATATAGGATGTGCTACAAGGACAGGTATATGACTCTCCCTTCTATGGGACAGCTTTCCAATCCATGTGAGACAGAGTTCTCCTCTGCATTTATTCAAGTGGCCTCTGAACCAGCAGATGGGGAAATGCAAATATATCCCTGATCTGCCACTCATTTCTCTACTATGGGCAGTAGGCTTGTACTTGTCTATCTAAAAATATACACCCTCCACAAAGCATTTGGGAACCATTAACTATCAAATTTTATTTTGGGGAACTTGATTAGCCTTAAAATGGCCATTTGAGTTGTAAGCTTAATATTCAACTATGATATTATGTACAGCGATATCTCACTTAGGAGAATAAAAATACAGTTACAGATGCCACTGTCATTTGCTTGTGCCATTTTTAAGCTATGCTGTGGTAGCGTTGTCGCCTCACAGTTAGACGTTGCACATTCGATTTTCAGTTAGAGCGTCTTCTGTGTGTCGACATGCGTGAATGAGCGTTCCTTCATTGAAGGTTGTGCGTTAGGTCCGGCAAGCCAGCATGTAAAAATCTAATGCCAGTCATTAGCGGACTGGAGTTCCGCTGTGGCGACCCCTAACCGGGAAAAGACGAAAGACAGTATGTTATGGCTGTTTTTCAAAGGCTTTCAAAGGGTAAATGTTTAATCTAGTAGGAATCAGTTAAAGTGAAGATGGATACTTCCATTTAGGATAAGCATGGGTGATGTGCAGGCATACCTTAGGAAGAAATGGTAATAACAAAGGAATTGCTTGTTTGATCACCATGTAGACATTACTTGAGATTACAACCTGATGGAGAGGTAGACGGCGTAAAGGATTTGGAAGAAGGAGATGAACAAAACTTTATAGCTGACACCTAAATATGGCCTGTGACTTGAATAAGACGTGCTGGAGGAACAGATTTGTTTCCCAGCAATTGCCACATCTTTGGAATAGGCTGCCAATTCACGTGAAGCAGAGCACCTCTATGACACTCTTCAAAAAAAACTTAGACAACTGGCTGGGGCACCGTAAATTCTTACCGGGGATAGCGCCCACAACCCTCCTGGACATGGCCAGTCATTAATAAATAGACTCCTGGATATTGACTAGAGTATCTGTGATATTACATTGGGATGAAATGGCTAGGCTTGAAATGACCTCCAGATGGATAGCCTACTAACCTTCTGTGATCCTATAAAACAGGAATAAAGACACTTCATTCAAAGTAGACAACAAAGGTAGACTCATTTCTAGGAAAAACATCTGCAGATGGTTATGGGTAAGGTAAGATAATGCAAAGGCATGTTTAATTGAGAGAGTAAAGATGGACTACCTACTTATTTCATGAAAACCGAGTGCTTTATACCTCTCAACTGTACAGATTTTCAAAGAATGTCCAGATTTTTGTCGCATATATTTGCTCTAAGAGGTTGAGAGGTATGTAAACTGTTTTACTGAACTTGATGAGCCATTAGGAATGTTTTAATTTAGACTACCTGTTGATGGAGGGATAGTGAAGTGTCAGAGATTGGGATAAAAATCTCTCTGTCACTAAAGTTTGGTGTGGCAGCCAATTAAAGTACAGGCTCAGGCATCAAACTCTTAGCCTTGGGCCTTACTCAACTTATTAATTTTACTGCTGAAGGTGAAAAGATCTAGAACTTAAAACTGACAAGCAGACAAAAAGAGAAAGAATGGGAAAGAAGATTCAGTGGATGCAGTTGTGTGAGATTAGATGCGCATAGGTGTACAGACCAAGGAAGTACAAGTTTGAACAACAAACACTAACTTCAGAACACTGAAGAGGCTCGCTGTCTGAAGGTCATGGCTCGACCCTACCATTTCCTACTCTGTGGACAATATACTGCAAATCCGAGAAGAAAGATAATTTCAAAATGTAATGATGCACTGTTAAAGCCTTTTGTTTGTGCAGAAACACACATACTCCAACATTCCTGCTACACACCAGAATTACTCTACATCTGGTAGGAAAATTACTCTGAAATGTCACGTCCTGTGATTTCAGTTCCCAATACCCTTAGCTACTCTGATAGTCTAAAGGTTCTGTCTGTTCATCTGTCCCCCTACACAGTGTCATACAGACTCCTGGGGCGATCTCTGTTTAGCTTTCCCCTGCTATGAATGACCAAGCACTCTTTGAACTCCTTCACCTAAACAGAACAAGTGATAAAGTAAACACCCATTCTAGGGACTTAAACCTACACTATTACATCAACAAGACCAAATGGCGTAACTGGTATCTAACCCAGTCTATTTCTCATTTATTCCTTATTTATTCCTCTACATATCAAGCCCAGTACTTTCCTCACATCCCTTAAAACCATTCTGGATGACTGGAGGGTGATCACAAATTTTCACCAGGGATATGCAGAGAAACTCTAGTTAATGGGGACAATACTAGTCCCCCACCAGTACTGGGAGATGTGGCTCAGCTTCTTCATGTCATCTTTTGGCAGCAAACTTAGTAAGAACCTATGAACCTATTATATGTAAGTCAGTATTTACACTAGCAGTTCTACTATACTGAGGAATATAGTTATGGCCCTCAGAAGGTCAACAGGCTTACACTAAAAAGCACTTACTTATTAGCTATAGTGGAAACAGCGCTCGTATGAGACAGTAATTCCTAAGCTGCCAAACACTAGTTCCTTGGTCTGAAGTGCTTGTCAGCATACATTCCCAAAGCATGAATTTACAAAATACCTAATCAATATTTCTGAATGCAAGTCTCCACCATATACCTGCATCTGTCTTAAATACAGAAATGCCATGGTAGTCCAAACACTGGGAGAGCAAACATATACTGAAATGTCATTCATAAAAAAATGCACTGACTGACATCTCACATCCTAGCTCTCATAAAATCAAACATAATGAGAGAAACAATGTCTGGGAAATGGGATATGGGATTTGGGACTTAAGGCTCAATAAGGCAAATCTCAAACAATTGTTTTGAAATCACGGTGACTCCACGCAGTCAGACGGGATGTCAGCTGGTTGTACAATGCAAGTAATTCAAAGAACCTGAAAACAGTCTGACCAGCACTATTGGTATAAAATCTAGTTTCTACAGTCAAGCCTCAGTGCAGACTGAGAGTTACAGAAGTTGGACAGGGATGTTATATTGGACCACAGTGTCTCACAGAAGGTACTGGATGACAGTAGTCTGACATAACCTATTGACAAAAATAACTATGGTATAGGGGGTGAACAGAACTCCTTTCTTACAACAAGATTATGTGGTGTGAAACTAGAACTTGCAAAACAATCCTGGATTGCATGAGGCATCAGCACAGGGCATAACTACATATCAATACTCGGAGATCAGCGACAGCATGATGGATTCCAATGTAGTGTAACTTTGTCTTGTACTATCCGGAGAAGACACAGGCATTCATAATTAGACACGTGTGTAGTCATTCACAATTGCTATTATGACCTAAGGGTAAACTACTGTTACAAGGTCACACTACATGAGCATTTTAAAATACACCATCATATCCTTGTTCACAAACATCTTGAAATAAGTAACCTTCATAGCCTTGTGCACAAATATCTTGAAATAAGTAATCATCATAGTCCTATGAGCAGATGTCTCAAAGTTACCTTCATAACCATGTGCATAAATATCTCAAAGTAAGTTACCTTCATAGCCTTGTGCACAATTATTTAAAATAAATTACCTTCACAGCCTTGTGCACAGTTACCTAGAAATCAATTACCTTCATAGCCTTGTGCAAAAACACCTCAAAATAAGTCAAATAATGCAGGTACCAAGACAATAAAAGTAAAAGGGTGTTACAATTGTCATACACAAGGTGTAGTCTATATGGCTTTATACAATGAATGTCCAGCATATTATGTTGGGAAGACTAAGCAGAAGCTGAAACAGCATGTACATGAACACATTTACAATATATAAAGGGAAGACTCTACCAACAGCCTTTACAAACATATTTCTATTTCTAATAATCCAACATTTTTATTCTCTATTCTTGAAAAGGTGAAACATAACCCAAGAGAGGATATCTAGATGGTCTATCATCCTTGAGCAACGTGAACTATGGTGGCAAATTTTTTTGAATGCTACTGCATCACCAGGGGTCAATGAAATAATAAGTAACTTGAGTTTATTGAGGATGGAAGCATATGAGAAGTGACGTTTTATTCTCATCTGCAATTTTTTCACCTTTCATGTGTGTTTTTAAATTCACAGCAATTTTTTTGTCTTACATTTATATTTATTTTATACAATTAATTACCACATCTTTGGTCGCTATATTCATTTTTAAATTTAAAATTATTTTTCAATACTTCACATCAACCATTATTCATTTATACAATTATTGATGGTGTTGGTTGATAGCAAACAATACAAGTATGTTATATAACTGGTTTACCTTTATATCGTCGATCCCGATATGGGCGAAACAACTTCTGTGAACGCCAAAATGCAAACGTCTCTAACGACAAATTCCGAATAAGCGAACAACCAAACCTTACCCCTTTTTGACCCATGGTAGCAATGGTGTGGAGGTGTGGTGCGGCCAGAAATGTCGAATGTCGAATGTTTTTCGATATTTAAAATGTTTCACGGTTTTGGTTCACGTAACCTGCGTCGATTAAGTGGCCAGTCGACAAATTGTGATCGATGATATAAAGGTAAACCTATATAACTATACTGTCTTCATTACATAACATTTAGCTACATTGTTTCTTTAAGTCTTGGAACTCGATCACATGACTAGCAGGGAATATATAAAGATCATATGACTTTTAAAAAATCATTTGCTGAAGTCTAATAATATAGATGAAAGCACTTATCTTTTAATGTTTATGGAGCAATAAACTGGTTTTATCTTTTCAAGTCGGTGGAGTTACATTCTTGGTAACAGCACATTTCACCTTGTCGCCAAGCTTGATTCAATATATTTCCAGTTATAGTTCGCAGTTTCTTTTTTCACAAATATCTCAAAATAAGTTACCTTCATAACCTTGTGCACAACTATGTCAAAATAAGTTACTTTTAAATATATGTACACAAACATCTCAGAATAAGTTACCATCATAGCCTTGTGCAAAACTATCTAAAATATGTTATTTTAATAGGCTTGTACACAGATGTCTAGAAATAAGTTACCTTCATAGCCTTGTGCACAAATATCTAGAAGTAAGTTATCTAAGTGGTTAGTTTTAATTATAGATGTCACCAAATCTCCAGGAAGCAAGACGCACATCATGAAATGGCACCTGTGCCATTATGGTTTATTTCAGGCTTGCACAAAGTTTCCAGTAAAAGGCTATGCCTCCACATTGGCTGGAACAGTGTAGTTAGGCACCAAATTGTCAATGTACAGACTAGGAAAAGGTGCTTATTTTCTAAGGGAAAGGTGTTCTTACAAAACACTTTTGATCACAAATTTGATCTGCAAAGTAAAGCGGTATATTATGCTGATTTAATACTTAATGGGGTTACACTGAAATTCTTGCAACTTTCTTGTTTTGTGCTTTGCCAAATACTATCAGAATGGAAATGCTGGTACTTTAACTATGTTTCAATAGAAAGATAAATGCTTTAATACATGCATGTTCAATGTTTGGCAAAGGATAACCAGAATCAAGAAGATCAGTGGAAGTCAAGGAACATTACAAGATGGCTGACAACGTAAGACAGTAAGATACACAGTGGGCTCATTGCAGACTGGAATTGTCAATGAGACATTACTCAAATCAATGCACTTGATGGCTAATTAGTGTAAATGTTAGCATTTGTTCAGAATTTCACTGTTGTCAGTACTACAAAACTTAGTAAAACTGTTAAACAAGGGGGCACATTCTCTGCTACCCAACACCACAAGAGAAGGAAGACTACAACTCAGAATATAATATAATACACTGTACTAGCAAGTTAACATGGATAGATGTTCCGTTTCTATATAATGTAAGAGTGCATCCAACTAAGTGTGTACTGATCTCCAGCATATAATCCACTCAACTACAGCAAGCTTATGGTAGGCGGAGGGTCCTGCCAAGGTGAAAATGGTCATGGGACTCAGTGACCTTAGAATATCTATGAAGAGATGTTTCATTAATACACTAAAGAAAACAGACCGATAACTGATCAAATGGAATACTTTTTCAAGGAACAACATGTCAATGTTTGTCTGGGGTCAATCAGGGGTTGGGAGGGTGGCCTAGTGGTTAAGGTGTTTGCCTTACAAAGACAAGGTGCAGGGTTTGAGACTCACAAGGGATACTTGGCTAGGATTACAATGACTTGCAAGAGCAGTTAGCCTAGTACTAGCCTATGAACCTATGAACAAGTATACTTACAGACATATTAGAAAGAAAATATAATTTTACTTTAATAAAACACTGAAGTAAAAGACCTATACAGACATATTAAGACTATTATTATTAAAATCATAAGATGCCAGTAATAAGACGATAGCATTGGAAGGTATGATGCAAAGTTTATAATATCTGCTCCCTCAGGTGCTGCAGGCTCGTTGCCTGTTCAAATCACTTCCTCATTGACCTAGTAGGCAAAAAACAAGGAGAACTGAAACCAGGTCACCGACAATAGAAATGGCCCCACTAAACTGTGAGCCTGTAAACTCTGAAAATAAATTATTAAACAATCCAAAAAAAAAAAAAAAAAAAAAACAGATGAGCAAAATCATGTTATACAAGGCATCATATACTACAAAAAAAAATAGTGTTCTCAAAGCTCAGGCTGATGTTGACAAATAACAGTAGTAAAACGGTATTTGTTTCTTTCAGTTCCCTATAATAAGGTAGCATTTTGTTGTATTTTTTCAATGATCCAGAAACAAACTTCTAAGCCTTTAGACATGCAACTTGTTCTACACCCCCAACTATTTGCTTTTCAGTATATTTATTAAAATATATATATATATATATATATATATATATATATATATATATATATATTTTTTTTTGACAGAAAACCATCACCCAACTAGTTTCTGTCCCTTTAAGTCATAAATTGTTCTGATGCACATGGAATTAAGCAAGGCACAAAAACAGATGAATGGACTTATATTGCAGTGTGAACTCCAGAGTGAAGTCCATTAATCATCTGTAGTGAGAACATTAATTTGTGCAATCCAGAAAAGAAGCACATATTTGGCATGCATAACACATTTAAAACCATTACCCCAGGATTATTTTCTTACTCTTGTCTAATTAACATTATATAATTAAGTCAGTTGAGCTGCAACCCACTCAAGGTACAACAGCTGCAGCTTCCTGCAACATTAGTACTTCTCATTTAGAGGCCAAGCCAAGTGCTGCTCTTGCTGCTTGCCTTTCAGGTCACTTCCAATGCAAACATCAGCCGTTGCTGCAGTTCTCATTCCTTCCTTATTCCCAGTGACCCTCCCTAAGCCCCAATTCAACGGTATATAACCCCATGCCTGCCATCAGATTTCATACTTAGTCTTAATGCTTTCTTTATACAGCTCAGCTTGGCTCTAACTACAGGCAATGCACCATGGAAATGTTACTTCTGCTCTTTTACCATTACTTCCCAGAGACATCCATCACCATGTTGGCCCTACACTATTTTCCTGCATCAGTTTGTGCGTGTTTGCCCATTGAGTCATTTCCCCATAACAAATCCTGTCTCAAGCTAGCAATAAATCAAATGCAGTGGCTACGAATTAAGAAATATGCAGCTCCTTCAGATGTTAGGATACAGAAAAACTGAGTCACGCATATCTGTACAGTTATAGAGCTGACAGCAAACATAGGAGAGTGATTTAGAAAAAAATAATTCATCTGATTATGATGAGACACTCATCAAAATTGTCTTGCCTATCACTCAGAGAACAAATCTTTAGGGCAGATTAAGGACAAATACCGTTCTATCCAGCTGTGACATTGGTAAAATAGGACCTCCTTATCACAGAACCTAAGTACAGTATACTGCTCAGCGTGCTCTATGTAACCTGATTATCAGCTTAGTTTATTCCTTTAAATGTTAATAAATGTTTTATTTTCATAATCAATCACAATGTACATCAGTAGCATTTATTGAAAGGTATAGCCACACTGCTGTCGAATGCAGATCAGTTTACAGTGACTTCAGTCTTTTATGAAATACCTGCAGTGTGGTCACAACATACTATATGCCACATGAAAGTTAAACACATTCTGTCAAACATTTGAGTATTCAATATATTCTGAAGCTTATCCACTTAAAAAGTTTCTCAATAGCCTTCTTTTTTAACCAGACATCTTTGCTCCATTTCATTGAGAAGTCACTCCATGGTGATTTCCAGAATGTTTTCCTTGACCACCAAAACAAAGCAGATGTTGAGAAGAGAGCAATGATCATGATCATTGCTGATTTTAAAGTAAGTGAGATGCTGAATCAGGATTCCCTTGGTTTTTAAGACATTCACAAAGCAATATAAACTTTGCATTAAAGGATATAAACATGAAAACAGCTTATGGAATATTTTTGGCTGGAGATAAGATGATGACCAAACTGTGCAACTGTATACATTTTAGTTTAACTTTATTTCTTATGTCAGGCTTGTAATAGCTGATAAAGAAAGATGCATGTGAGAAGTATCAAGCTAAAAATCTTGAAGGCCTAAGTTTAGAAGTTGGGAGTACCACAAAGGCATTCTTGAAGTGTGGGTGTAACTCCCAGCAGTGCCATCATCTCTGTAACCCAAAATGATACTACAGTGATGCAGCCTCAGCAAAACAGCAATGAAAATCTACTTTCTGTTAAATTTATTTAGCTTCGAATGCTCCAAGGTGCAAGGTACAGAATGCTTGATAAAGACAGATATGCTCCGAGAGACAGAAGGAAAAGTTATAGAACTGTGTTAAATGACTAGTAATTTAACATATCTCCCTCACCAGAAAGTTAAATGTCATATGAAAAGAAAAAAAAAACACGCTACACAAAACCTCCTCCAAGCTACTGTGCATCAAAGTGAAAAAGGTAACACCTGTCTGAGGCACAGCCATTCTGAGAATGCTTCTGCATCCAGCATCTTATCTCAATTTCAAGATGGAGTATATGCTGCCATGGGACTACTGGAGTTAGGAAGACTGAACTTTTCTTGAAAGCTCTTTCCACCTTATTTTGGGAGGGTCAGACAACTATAGAAAAGGTAAAGAGATGAGGCTGATAGCTGTAGACAGATACCTTGGAGAAAAGTTGACTTCCCAGTGACTTTAGAATGTTATTGCCTTTGTCTCACTAACTTTACTAACACTCCTGGAGGCATAAAATATGTAACATAAACCACACTAGAATACAAGTAGCATAAGCTGTGCCCTAATGACCTAAACCAGTAAGATACACCCACTTTCAGTTTTCCACTTCTTTAATAAGTAGTTCACTATAATCTAGACAGAGTGGAATGTAGGGTCTCCTCTAGGACCAAAAACAAAAAGCAAGTGTACTTTACTCAGTGCCATTGACTACTTCTATACACCCACATCAGTGTGCACAGTTCATTTTTCTGTGCCTAACTACTTTATGGAACTCAGTGGCATTGCTGTGCAATAACTATTGTATTCTATTACGATAACCTCCTCTGCACAAGAGTTAACAGTATTTTATTTTGGCCTTGATTGTCCTGCAGAAGACTCTATGTATTTTTCAGGTACGCATGTCTTAATGTTTAACCTCCTCCTAAAAAGTACAAGTCCTGTGTGACAAAACCTGTTGTTGCCCCATCTTAGGATAGAGATGGAGCAGAAAAAAAGAGTCTGTATACCTGCAATGGTTATTCAGACTCACCCATTCTTCATCATTTCTTGTCCAGCTTACCTTTATTCAGCAAACCTCAAGCTGGCTTCCATCAAATGTAACCTTTACTTATGTCAACCAGTACTGCAAACATTTCTAAACCTATTTACACACTATAATGAACATGTTTATTTACAGATGCTAGTAAAATTATTATCCATCCTTAGAAAATGGGCAGATCTCAAAAACAATACCATGCTGGAGAACAAATATTGTCTGTCTTCACAGCAGCATAATAAGATGTCATGGAGCAAAGAAATACAAATAAAAGTTCACCATGTTGATTTTGTTCACGGTACACAACAATTTAGGGATCATCAGTTACAGAAATACATAAAATAAAAACAAAAGGAAAAATAATAAACGTTATTGCAATAGCGTTCGGCAAGCCAGCACGTAAAAATCTACTGCCAATCATTAGCGGACCAGAATTCCGCTGTGGCGACCCCTAACCGGGAAAAGCCGAAAGACAGAAGAAGATTGCAATAGCGGTAAAAGAAGCTGCCACTTTCCTTTCCTCCTCATAATGCACTGCATTTTGAAAGCCATGTTTGGCACCCATGGGGAAAAATAAAAGCAAAAAAAATAAGGCAGTAAACTGCATTAGAAGGGTGTGTGTATTTATGAAGGTGAGGGCAAAGAGATAGAGGGAGACAGAATGCGTGCCTAAACTTCATCATTTCTTTACTCAAGACTTCTGAACAAAGCCAAGGTGAATTGTGAGACACAGATCGAAAATTAGTTAATATTTTTAAATATTACCCTCATTCACTTAAAAAGTTAATAGTTTGCTCTATGGCAAACTCTCACCGCTGACATTAAGGAAATCAATACTTATTCCAAATTCAGAATGCAACTCCAAAAGCACTTCTTCATCCAAGCCAAATGCTCCTGCTTCAACCCAGGACATATCACATGATCTATCTCCTTCCCAAGTCTCTTCTCCTCTCTCAACATTCACTGTAGACTGAATCACTTTAGAAACTAATGCATATGTTGTACATTACACTCTGCTTAATTGTATATTGCACTGTGCTTCTTCACTGGGCTTTACATGCACATTTTTTTCTATGTAATTAGTTTGAATTATTCTGTTTACATTTCTATATTTTTTGATTGTGAAATGTTTTGTATTTCATCAGGGCTGAGCCTGAAATTAATCAATATTGATAAGTGCACTACCCGATAAATATAAATAAATAACAGATGGCCCATTTTCCAAATGTAATACTGCCCTCCAGGATGGCTGTTAAAGGGGAAATAATGAACCTTCCAGGTGTGGTGACTACCTGTGCCTGCTGTGTTGGGCGTCATAACACCCCTGGACGATCTGTTATTTCTCAATAATTCTTATCCTGTTAGGCATTATTGCTTGCATACTTTGTAAAGAGGGGGTTTCACCCCCCCCCTCCCCTGTTACTCCAACTCTTGAAGACTGACAGGTATGGAGGTTAATGAACAGGTAAAATAAAGTTACTTAACGTAATAAAATCTCTTCCCAACTAGCCCATAAAGTGATACCAATCAACTGCAAAATTGAACCTATTTGTGCCACAGCCATGCCGTAACCTATGACACCACAGAAGTGACTCTACAGCCGTTCATTTAAGAGCCAATTCCTTGCCATTTTTTTTACCTTGTACTTACATCAAATTTCTTAGACTATACTCAGTTTAATAACCCATTTACACATTCGGTACTGTTATGCTTTGCCCTTGTGGTGTGAGTCATAGTAGAAAATGATCCATACATAATCCCATTTGCTGATTAACAGATGATAAATAAACAAACATAAAACCAAACTACAGAATTTAGCTGAGAACAAACAACTTATAGTTACAGAATTTCTTTCTTTTTTTTACTATCACATAAACTTTAAATAAGCAGTTTAGGGAATTCATGTTAACATTTACTTTCATATAATTAGCTAAAACAAAACTCTGTTTTTTACAGCATATACCACAGCAGTTCATAAGTGCTACTATGTAAGTTACCAGACAAGTTTAGTTTCCTTTTGATTACGTAAGTGGGAAGCAATCATGAGGCTGTCGCCATATAGTGGTCACGATATATATTTAGAGCTGATTTTTTTTCTTCTTAAAATGGAAATTTAAGCAAAAGCACATTTGTTAAATGAGCCTCCAGTGGTTTGGTGGTTAATAAATCCACATCACACATTTAGAAAAAAAAAACATGGAAAGGAAAAGAGCAAAAGAATTCTTTAGTTTAGTAGGTGGTCTCATGAAAAGTGGCCTTACTGAACTCTGAAACCCCAAATAAACATGTTCAGGATTCATTTCAATTTGTGAGAATGAATGCACGAGCTACATTCTTGAAAGCCTTACCTCAAATGTATTTGTAGAATAAATATATTAAATATATCCAAAGGCAAAAACTGTGATACATTTAAGTAAACATAACCAAACATTACCTTTTTTTTTTTTTTTTTTTGTAACAACAGCCTTCTAGAAATTTGTAACATGTTTTTGGTAATTCATAAAATGCAAATTAGCTTCAATTAACATTGTAACTTTCTTACTTAGTCACTAAAGTTTCTCAGATCCATCAACCTTTGCTAGCCTAACCCACGTTTGTAGAATTCAAGGAGACACATATGCGTGTACACGCACATGCACACACACACACACACACACACACACACACACACACACACACACACACACACACGTATATAGCTCTCTGGTCTTAATACTGCTTTGAATGATTAATACGCAGTGCATGACAATGTAATGCAGGATGGACTTCCTGGAGAGTTCTTAGGCTCTCATGTTGTATAAATATCATAACAACCAATAAAACAATGGCCTATCAGACTACAATGTTTCTACATAAGAGTTACAGTGGCTTTCTAAATATCTACATGATGAGTTTTTCTTTTAAATCTGCGTATACTATGCTCATAATATCAGAGTGCATCTGTGTGTGAGAGACAGGGTTGGTGGTTCTCTAATTTAGGTTATTCAACATTATTTCTCATGTAGGATGACATGATTAACGGACCTCAGTGCTCCAAACTCTAGATTCCATGCAATTTGTTTTTGTGAAAGGTAGATCATACCTGCTCAACCTGGTTGACTTCTTTGAGTCAAGGTGAGTCACCAGCGTCACCAGAGCAGTGGATGGAGGTAAGGCAGTTCATACAACCTACCTCAATCTGGTCAAGGCCTTTGATACCATTCCTCACTCAGGAATTATTGATAAACTCAGCAAACTAGGAATCAAGCCCTAAATCATTAGGTGGGTTGCAAATTGGCTCACAGATAAAACCCACAGTGTGAAAGTAGCAGACTCCAAGTCAAACTGCCGACCAGTCATGAGTGGAGTCCCACAGGCATCGGTCCTGGGTCCTCTCCTGTTTGACATCTACTTCTCAGAAGTCCAGGCCAACATGGACGGACTCTGGCTGACCAAAGTCACAGACAACTGCAAGCTGGGAGTCATTATTAACTCCCCAATTGATGCAGACATCCTACAGAAAGGCCTCACTGAGACCAATGACTGGTGTCGAAATCATGGACTTAAACTTAATGCCAAAAAATGCGCCATCATCCCTTTTGGAAAAAACTCAGTTCCCACTAATTACCACATCGATGGAAGCCCACTAAACAGTGAAGGTGTTATAAGAGATCTGGGGATGCAGGTTAACAGCAACCTCTTCTTTGACCACCACATTTCCACTGTGGTCAGAAAGTCCTTTTATGTGGCACATCTCATTACCAAGGGTTTTGCATCAAGGAAGAAAGAGGTCATCATTTCTCTCTACCTTTCCCTCATTAGACTAATCATAGAGTATAATGGCCCATTTGGCATGTACCTCACTAAACACCTGCAACAGTTGGAGAAGCCACAAAAGTACCTCATAAGAGGATCCTAGGCCTTAAACACATGTCCTACATGGACAGACTCAAAAACTCCAGCTATTCTCTGTCTCATATCATCTACTAAGAGGCAAACTCTGCTTGACTTACAAAGCCACATCTGACCCAGCTCTGTTAGAAATGCTGCATCTAAAGAAATCACAATCCCTCCGCACCAAACGCTCCAGAGACCTCAACCTCATTACCACAATCAACAGAACATACAGGTTCATAACCCAGAGACTACCCATGTTCTGGATTAGACTTCCCATACATGTCAAGCAGAGCACCTCACTAGCCCTCTTCAAGAGAAATCTTGATGAGTGGATGGGAAATTGAAAGTTCACCCCGGGGATCACTCCAGTGACTCTACTTGATAAAGGCACTGGGAACTAATGACGGGTGGCATAATGCCAGGGCACTTCCATGGGCTAGGCTTGTAAAGGCCCCAGGGCCATTAGCCTAGTACACACCTATGAACTATGTTGTTACAAATGCTTTCATTACAGATCCAAGCCATACTGTAGTTGTTTAATAATGGCTAATATCATACAAGCATAAATGATGGCGAATATCACACATTCATATATAAATTCATACATTATCCATTACAAGAGAGCCATGTATTCAACCTCGTTGTTGAAGGCAGCATCCAACAACTGTCCCAAGCTTTCCCCTTCCAGCTTCCTCTATTGTCTCCAGACCTTTTTGAATAAGTCACTTCTTTAAATATAATACATAAGATGACTTCTCCATTTGGAAATTGTCTCCTCCCTCTTCTATAGTTTCTATTGTTTCTTTCTGGCGCAACCCTTCATAAATTCCTCTGATTATTTTGTAGTTGCATATTGGAACTCCATTTTCCTCCGGTCTCCAGCAGAGGAAAGACCTACTTTTTCCAGTCTGTCCTATAGGCCACGTAATAAAGTATTAGATATTGTTTGCTGATATAAGAATGTAGAACTCTGGGAAAATACAAACAGTACCACACTCAAATAAACACCTAGAAAATAATTTTAGGTTCAATACCAGTTCAAATTATAAGCTCAGCAATCTTTATTTTTTTTCCCATTTTGTTGCACTGTACTTTTTTTGTATTTTGTTTTGGTACTGTCTAACTTTATCTGCCCTTCTGAGCTCAGAATTTCTGGTTAAAGGCTTATAGTGCCTGCATATTTGAACTGCTTCTTACTGAAATTGGTACACCTTGTTTGCTGTAGCATAGACTAGATCCAGGCCTGCTGAATCTAGCTTTGTTTGAATAACTTGAGCACTAATCAAGGCATTCTTTAAAGTATTCAGTTGTATTTATTACTGCTTGGTAGTAACTTGATTAAAGTGTAGTTATCATTCTAAGTCTTTTGGATTAAGCACTTGGGCTTCAGACCAGTTGTTTTACATTAGGAATGTTTGTGGCCTGCACTGTGGTGGCAGGACAGGTAGCATACATCCTTCTAAGTGGGAACTGCTGATTGAGGGCTCAGTGTCTGTTATTCTAAAAGTGTATTAGTTCTGGTTTAAGCACATGGGCTTCAGGCCAGTTATTTTACATTAAGAAGGTTCGTGGTCTGCACTCTTGTGGGAGGAGAGGCTGGATTCTGCCCTTCTGAGCTGGGAATTTCTGGTTAAAGGCTTATAGTGTCTGCATATTTGAACTGCTTCTTACTGAAATTGGTACACCTTGTTTGCTGTAGCATAGAATAGATCCAGGCCTGCTGAATCTAGCTTTGTTTGTATAACTTGAGCACTAATCCAGGCATTCTTTAAAGTAATCAATTGTATTTATTACTGCTTGGTAGTAACTTGATTAAAGTGTAGTTATCATTCTAAGTCTTTTGGATTAAGCACTTGGGCTTCAGACCAGTTGTTTTACATTAGGAATGTTTGTGGCCTGCACTGTGGTGGCAGGACAGGTAGCATACATCCTTCTAAGTGGGAACTGCTGATTGAGGGCTCAGTGTCTGTTATTCTAAAAGTGTATTAGTTCTGGTTTAAGCACTTGGGCTTCAGGCCAGTTATTTTACATTAAGAAGGCTCGTGGTCTGCACTCTTGTGGGAGGAGAGGCTGGACTCTGCCCTTCTGAGCTGGGAATTTTTGGTTAAAGGCTTATAGTGTCTGCATATTTGAACTGCTTCTTACTGAAATTGGTACACCTTGTTTGCTGTAGCATAGACTAGACCCAGGCCTGCTGAATCTAGCTTTGTTTGTATGCTTGTTGTTTGTTTGCTTGTTATTTCCCTGAAATGCTAATTCCACCTAAAATGCGGCTTTTCAGCGCTTCTGTGGATCCCAAGTGATATCTGCATTGCTTACTGTACTTATTTCCTTGTTTCACTTGAAAGAAAGTTACTGTTTGTCGTTTTTGCATTTAAGTTACCTGTAACGCATTGCATTTAAGTTACCTGGCACTTGCTCATTAAGTCAGCACTAAAAAATTAAAAGCGCTACACCCTCACAAACTCCCCTTGAGTACCTTGTTCCCCATTGGCCCTTTTTTTCAATTATAAAGGAATTCCCAATACTATTCTAGCATGTCCAAAGGTCAGTTGTCAATCTCCTCTCCAGTCCAGCTGGTGAATCTGGGCATCGTGAGGCAATGTTACAACTGCCTCATGTACACAGACAACCCTCTCCTCCTCCCAACAAATTCCAACATATGTGAGAGATGCAACCATATAGCCAAACTGGAGGCTAAGCTCTCTCAACTCAGTACTGGCGTAACCAGTCAGGAGGAGAAGGAAACCACACTCACTACAATTCCAGTCTCACATAGACCTACCACGACAGCAAACCAAACACATAAACACACAAAAACATACTCGGAGGCTCTAAATAAAAATCTGTCTAAGCAGCAGAGACCTCCACAGCAGACACCCAAGCAACCGCTACCCCAAAACAAAACACGTGCAACACATAGCTCACAAAGCCAGTGTGCCGAACAGTCACAGCCCTTAAGGCTAAACAGCACACCTGATACACTTGTAATAGGTGACTCTATCGTCAGGCACACTGACGTCCCGCTCACCAGACTGAACAAGGAGAAGGTCACGGTGAGCTGCCTGTCGGGCGCTAGGATCCGCCACATAACACATATACTCAGGTCACTCCAAGGCAAGTACAAATATGACTCAGTCATTGTCCATGCTGGTGTGAATGACCTGAGACGTACCTCCCTGGACTACATGAAAAAAGACATAGAGGAGCTCTCTGAGCATGTAGCCCAGGCCGGTATGACCCTGACCTTGAGTAGCATCTTACCCTCACCAAGAATGATGCCACAATATGAAGACAAGATGATCAATTTCAACAATTGGCTTAAGTATTGGTGTCATTCAAAGGGGATCCAATGCCTGTCAGCCTGGTATGACATGCTCGACAAGCCACGATGCTTCGCTAGGGACGGCTTGCACCTGTCACCCCTGGGCTTTCAGATATTCGCAAAGGCTCTTGCTACCCCCATAGTGCCTTTTTTAGGCAAGGCTCAAAAGACAAACCCACCTCCATAGGTATCACAAGGGATAAGAAACTAAGAGTAATGTTACTCAACGCCAGAAGTCTAAACCTCAAGATGCACGCACTCGAAACTCTCCTTAGCATGGAGAACATCGATATCTGTCCAGTAATAGAAACCTGGTTCAAGGTCCCGAGAGCACCCCAGCACTAACAGGTTATACCTCATACCATGCTTTTCGGCCCCAAAACTTGGACCGAACCACAAAAGGAGGGGGAGTATCAATATTCGTCAAAGATACCCACACCTCCAGGTTGGTGGCACAGCACGAAGCATCAGAGACTATCCATGTGCAACTAACAGTGGGTAAAACTGCCTTCCAGTTTATAGCCTGCTACAGACCACCCTCCCAAACCCAGGAACCCCACTCGGCCTTCCTGAGAACACTGGAAAATATGAAGGTCTCTCCAAACACCATTATATTGGGTGACTTCAACTACCCAAACATAGACTGGGAGCATTACTCTAGCTCCAACACCCTAGCCCAAAGGTTCCTAGAATTTATAAACTCAAATGCTATGGAACAACTTGTTACCACTCCCACAAAAGGGAAAAATATACTGGACCTGATCATCACCAACATGGGGACTCTATGCTCCAGACCAGAAGTGTATCCCTCACTGGTAAGATCAGACCATAAACTAATCTCACTGGATATTCACATCCCGACCCCACCTGCTGCCCAGAAAACCACAGTGAAAAACTTCTCTAAAGCAAATTTCACACTCCTCAAAACCGAGGTGGAATCCTTCAAAGCCCCTGGGTCTGTGGAAAATACGGCCCAGACCACAGAATCCTTTATAAACGCATTCTATGAACACCTTCAGGAATGCATGGATAATGCAATCCCAAATAAAACCAAGACCCAATCCTCCAAAGGCAGACATCCTGTCTGGTGGACCCCAGCCATAAACAAACTATACAATGGAAGGAGGAAGCTACTACATGATAGAGCAAAATCCCAAAAAGGGAAGGCATCTCTGATCAGTATTAGCAAAAAACTACGGGCACTCATAAAATCATCTAAGGCCAGCTTTGAGAGAAAAATTGCACAGGACACCAAGGATAATCACAAGGCTTTCTTTAGTTATGTTAGGAACCTGGGTGGGAATTCCCAGATATGCTCAGAATTAGTCCAAAATGACAAAAAATACACCTAACCCACAGACATTGCCAACATCCTAGCTGACAGGTTCAGCGCAAACTTCTCCCCCTTTCCCCACCAAAAGGGTGAATATCTATCCCAGCAGAGTGCTGCCCCCCTGACATCTCAGATGCTCAGGTAAGAGCCGCCCTCTCCAAAGCAAAAAACACAGCATCAATGGGACCAGATGGTGTCCCGGGCTGCGTCCTACATGAACTCCAAGAAGAGCTAAACCCAAACATAAAACTACTGTTCAATCTCAGCCTTATTACAGGATATGTACCCAAAGAGTGGTGTACAGCAACAGTGGTCCCTCTCCACAAAGGTGGTGCCTCAACGGATCCTGGAAACTATCGCCCCATAAACCTGACTAGCTTGGTCTGCAAAGCTATGGAAAGGATCATCATGGACCTCATAAATAAAGATATTGGGGACCTACAAACACTGGATCCTACCCAGTTCGGCTTTGTTAAGGGCAAATCCTGCCTCTTAAACCTGGTCGATTTCTTTGAAACAGTCACCAAGGCCATTGACGAGGGGAAGGTGGTCCACACAGCCTACCTGGACCTCACAAAAGCCTTAGATACAATACCCCACTCGGGCTTTATAGATAAGCTCACCAGCTTAAATATAAACCCCTATGTCACTAGATGGGTTGCAAACTGGCTCAAGGACAGAACCCACATGGTTAGAATTGCTGGAGCCATGTCAGACTCCAAACCAGTTACAAGTGGCGTCCCACAAGGCTCAGTCCTGGGACCTCTCTTGTTTGGTATATATTTCTCGGAGGTACAGGCAAACACGGAAGGACTGTGGCTGACCAAGTTCGCAGATGACTGCAAACTGGGTGCCATAATCAACTCTCCATCCGACATAAGCATCCTCCAAAAGGGCCTCATAGAAACAAACAACTGGTGCCAGAGCCATGGCCTCAAGCTAAATGCCAAAAAGTGTATAGTCATCCCCTTTGGCAAAAACAAAGTGCCCACAAATTACCACATAGGTGGTAATCCATTAAGTACAGAAGAAGTAATTAGGGACCTGGGGACCCAAGTTGATAGCAATCTCTCATTTGACAACCACGTGGCCAAAGTTTTTAGAAAAACATTTTATATAGCCCTCCTAATATAAGTGGTGCCAGAGCCATGGCCTCAAGCTAAACGCCAAAAAGTGTATAGTCATCCCCTTTGGCAAAAACAAAGTGCCCACAAATTACCACATAGGTGGTAATCCATTAAATACAGAAGAAGTAATTAGGGACCTGAGGACCCAAGTTGATAGCAATCTCTCATTTGACAACCACGTGGCCAAAGTTTTCAGAAAAACATTTTATATAGCCCACCTAATCATGAAGGGATTCACATCTAGATCAGGGGAGGTCATCGTGCCTCTTTACTCATCCCTCATCAGGCCCATAATTGAGTACAATGCCCCTTTTGGGATGTACCTTACCAGACACTGCAGCAACTGGAAAGACCCCAAAAGTACCTCACCAAGAGGATCAAATGGCTCAAACAGATGCCATATGCTGCCCGGTTAAAGAAACTCCAGCTCTACTCAGTGGCATACCGCCTGCTCAGAGGCGACCTGTGCCTGACGTATAAAGCCATGTCCAACCCAGAATTAATGGACATGCTGCACCTCAGAAAATCCAAATCCCATCGAGCTACGCGCTTGAGAGACTTGAACCTCAGCACTGAAATAAATAGGACATGTTGGAGGGACAGATTCATAACCCAGAGGCTCCCTTCACTCTGTAATAAAATCCCAGTCCAGGTTAGGCAGAGTCCCTCATTGACTCTCTTCAAGAGGAATCTTGATGAGTGAATGGGAGATCGTAGGTTTACCCCGGGTATCACTTCTGTGTCACTGTTAGACAGAGGCACAGTATACTAACCTCGAAAAAGGGCATAGCAAAATTAATTTAAAATGGGTGGCGAAAGCCAAACACACTCTGGCTAGGCTTATAAATGCCCTAGGGCAGATAGCCTAGTATGAACCTATGAACCTATTTATACCAGCAGACTAACTTTGTTATACTTTCTGACCCAGTTAGCTACAGACCATCCACACTGCTACTGTGACTGTGCTCCTGTGTTTACTATGTACATACCCAATTTCGCAGCAGCCATTTCCCAGGTCATCATGACAGAGCTTTGTTGCTCTCAGCCCATACTCTGACATGTACATGTCTCAGACACTCGAGTAGAAGAGTAATAGTGTTTTACATACTCATGCAAGCAGTATATAATCCCTTGAAACCTCCATCTCCCCTGACCGTAGACAAATCCACCAGCTCTCCAACTGCATTCATATCTAGTTCACCTGGCAGTTATATCTAGGTCATCTGGCACCTTGGGCAGTTTACCAAACTTGTGTCAACCTCATTCCAAAGTTGAGGATTAAACAAGAGACAGCCATATGAGCCACGTCTTGAAATATGCATCTGACCCCACCAGTGACTGGGATGATATTAAAATGGGGTCATCTGGGTCATAATTAGGGTTTCTTCCTTAAATGCCATGGAGTCAATTTCTACAAATCTTTAATTTTACTGCCATCATACAGACTGACACCATACAAGACAGGCACACATAGTTATACCATCTAAATCACTTAACAATGTCATATAAATGGAAGCTACTATATTAAAACAAATCAAAACTCCTAACAAATCCATCAGGAAGTCTAACCTTGAAAGTGCAATAGAACAAGGCCTTCCATTTTGATAAAATCAACTTCAGTTTGAGGTGCCTCTGTTAGCCTGTGTCAATTAATACTGACAGCATGCATAAGCTGTAAAATTATTTAATACAACATCTTGCAAAGCATAAAAAAAAAAAACGACTGCTCTTCCTGTTTCATGAGAAAAACAGCTTGCATATAATTAGTCTGAAAAAAGTAGGTCATTAAATGCAAAGCAGTACTTTCAAACTGGTGTATTTACTGCTGACTTAGTTCTGTGACACGGATACTGTCCTGTTCACAGTAAATAATTTTACCAACGCAATAGGACATATGAGATTAGACCAATGTGTGCATAGCTTCTGCCAAATATAACATCACTCCTATTTACGTTTGCAATGTCAAGAGAAGTAATCCCAAGATATATATGTTTGTGTTACAGTGTTTTAATCTGTGCAGTCAAGGCATGTTTGCCTTCTTTGCCACTAATTTTTGCTAAATCAGTCTACAAATTCTGTCATGTTTGTATGTCTGGAGGGCTATTTAACTCATTGTGGCTTATTGAAATTTCTTTCTTTCTCTTCTTAATGTGTCTTGAGGCACAAATTTGTTTGTCTCTTTCGGCTTTTCCCGGTTAGGGGTCGCCACAGCGGAACTCCGGTCAGCTAATGATTGGCAGTTGATTTTTACATACCGGCTTGCCAGGCCTGATGCACAACCTTCAACGAAGGTACGCCCATTCACGCATGTCTCCACACAGAAGACGCTATAGCTGAGAATCAAACCGGACAGCATCTTACTGTGAGGCGACAACGCTACCGCAGCACCACCACCGCAGTAACAATACACCCAGAAACCAGGATTCAGTAACAATGTCTCTTACTGCAAAATTCCTTATGAGTAACTAACCCATATTATTCTTTTTGTGATGGCACATAAGTGTTAATGACTTTCAGCATTATCACATCTTCTGAATGCAGCGACCAGCAGTACAGAAAACAGATAAGAAATGCATTTCAGTTTGAAATGTACATCAACATACTTCATCTTCAGTACATAAATGACAGAGTAAAACATAAAAAAATAAACAGCACAATACAGCAGTGACAGAGTAGCTAAGCACGTAGTAGTGAATTGTACCACAAACTATAAACTAACCGTTATGTATGTATTTCACTTGATGTTAGTCAATGCAAGGTGGATAAGGATTCCCTTATAACTAAAAGACCCATAACTGTGATTCTCACAGATCCAAAAATTAACGTGAAAGTTCAAAGGAATTACAGTGAATGTCAAAACTCGTAATACTTTTAAAACATTTTGTACAACAGTTTTTCTTTATGCACCTCACACAGGATCACCACCTGACTTCCAGATCCCTGTACACTGGAGCTGATGGAATAGGTACTACTGCTTCAGACAAAGTATACTTTCATAGTGTTTGAATTTATGCTATCACAGTCCTCAGAATGCCAAGATAACGGTTTATGCTTTTAGTATATTAGCATAATATTACTGATTTATTGAGTGACATAACTGAACAGTAAGCTATCTTTGCTTTTATGACCTTAAGATGACATGCTTTATTTCAAATAATATACAGCCCTTTTCCCTGCTAAATGTTCTTCTGAGTTATTACACAAGCATAGTCACTGCTTAGATTACTTATTAAAACTGTTTTGTATACATGGGATAACACTGCATATCTATGATTTAGTATATATTAACTAGTTTTTTTTTTTTTAATATTTATAACTTCTGATTGGTACCTGTATGAACAAAAAGCTGTTTACTGGCTTTTGACATAAATTGGGTCTCTCTGACAGGTATATGCGTGTATGTTTTATGGCACAAGGTTTTTAAATGGTTACAAGTTATGTTTCCTGTAGAGTTTAATGTTAAAGTTACTGATTTCTCTCTCATTGGCATTGAATGCTATTTTACTGTTTGGAAGTATCTGACAGTTAAACTTTACATTTGTTACTGTAAATAAGCAGATTTTGTGACACAGTTACTGTAAATAAGCAGGTTTTGTGACACAGTTAAAGTGAGGTCAGGAAACTGTACTGTGTAGTGTGCTGGGTGGGAACGTCAGTTTGAAATCTAAGAAGTGAAAAAGAAGTTATGTCTTACCATAGCATTCCATCTGTGTTGTAGATCTTTGTTCATTCATTACTATTAGGACTTCTTTAACGTCCTCGGAACCGATACAGCCGTTTCCAAGCTTGGGCCAGCCAAAAACTCTCAGCTAAGGCCTACCCACAATGCCCCTCTCCTAGTTACTCCAGATCAAGTTTGCCCACTCCATATCATAGAGGTAGCAATAGAAAAATAGTAGAAGGCTCAGTCTGAGCAAATACCCTAACCAGGAGTTCCTAAAGTCTGCCAGGGATCCAGGCAGGGGGAAGGAGGGTGGGAAGTAATGAATGAACAAAGATCTACAACACAGATGGAATGTTATGGTAAGACATAACATCTTTATCTGATGTTGTAAATCTTTGTTTATTCATTACCATTAGGACTGAGTCCCCAGCTACTTGAGTCCTGGGTGGCCTAAGGAAGGATATTCCTGAGCACCATAGAACCAAAGATGCTCATCCCCTGGAGGCCAAACCCAATTTGTAATGAGATATAAAGGTATGAGGTCTTACCCAAGTGAGTGCTGTGCAGATATCATGCACAGAGGCTCTGGAAGGAAATGCTACAGAAGCAGCCATAGATCTGGTAGAATGAGCCTTTATTCCAGAAGATAAGGATAGCTTATTCTGTTGGTAGATAAAGGTAATGACGTTTCTAAGCCAGGAGGATAAAGTCACTTTGGAAACAGGTTTACCCAATCTGGGTCCTGCAAAGGCTACAAACAATTGATCCATCTTCCTGAAAGATTTAGTCCTGTCCAAATAACAACGAAGCTGCCGATGCTCATCAAGGGTGTGCAAAAGGTACTCCCCTCTATTAGAATGGTAAGGGAAGAAAACCGGCAGGTCACTAGATTGGTTAATTGAAAATCCAGAAATGACCTTGGGAAAGAAAGAAGGGTCAGTACGAAGGGACACCCTATCCATGTGGAAGATCAAGTAAGGTCTTTTGACACTCAAGGCCTGCAGCTCAGATACTCTTCTTGATGAGGTAAGTGCTACTAGAAGTAAGGTTTTCCATGATAAAAACTTTAAATCACATGAATCAAAGGGCTTAAAAGGAGGACCTGTGAGAGACTGAAGCACCGAAGTCAAGTCCCAGGGTTCTAAGGAAGGCTTGACTGGAGGTTTAACGTGTAATACTCCTTTCAAAAATGTCTTGCATAGGCGGTGTGACATAATCAAAGAATTATCAAATCCATTAAAAAGACTGGCGATACCCGCTAAATGTACAGTGACCATCGATCCTGAGGTTCCTGCATGTAAGAGTCATCAGGTACAAAAGGATCTTTTGAATAGACATAGAGAAGGGATCTATGTTCTGATCTTTGGCCCATATAGAAAGCCTCATCCATTTACTAGAATAAACTTTCCTGGTGGAAGGTTTGTGTGAAGCAAGAAGAATTTCACAGACAGGAGATGAGATGTCAGGCAGCCTGGCAATCACTGGAAGTGGAGGAACTAAGCTGTGAGTTTGAGACTGTGGATATTCGGATGAATTAGTCCCTGAGAATGAGATAACAGGTCTTGGGAATTATCCAGGTTCCACTGGCTGGGAATCAGATAAGGCCATAGAAAAGGTAACCAGACTTGACGCGGCCAATAGGGGGCAATGAGGATCACTTTACTTCTCAACCTCTGAGCTTTCTGGAGAAATTTTGGAATGAGGGGAAATACATACAGAAAACCCGGGGGCCAATCGTGCATTAGAGCTTCCCTCGGGGGTTCCCCCTGAGGGGGGATCAGGGCAAAGTAACTTCTGCATTTGTTGTTAAGGGGGGAAGCAAACAGATCACATCAAGGCTTGCCCCAGGGTCGGAAGATCCAATCTACTGTTACAGAGTTGAGGGACCACTCGTGAGGCATCAGGATGTTCCTGCTCAGATTGTCCGCAATAAGGTTGGAACTCCCGGGAATATGCATTGCTAAAAGGAAGCAGTTGGAAGCTATCACCCAGTGCCAAATCCTCATGGCTTCCCGACACAAGGGGTAAGACCTGGTTCTGCACTGCTTGTTGATATACCAGATGACTGACATGTTGTCTGACTGAATTGCAATGGTCCCAGAAGGTAGGGATGCATGGAACACTTGCAACGCTAAGAGAACTGCCCTCAAATCAGGACATTTATGTGCAAATTGGCCTCTATGGGGGAGCATGTGCCTTGAACCATCTTTCTTTGCAAATGCCCCCTCACCCTAAGAGGGAAGTGTCCGTGGTCACCATGGTCATGGGCTGGGGAAGACAGAATGGTCAACACCAAAGATTCGTTCGTGGCTTCATCTACCATAGCATTTCTTCCTTGCAATGGTTTGTAAGATGTATCATGTGGCTGAGTGGGTAAGATGAAAATGACCATTGTGCAGAAAGGAGCCACTGCAGGATTCTCATGTGCAGCCTTGCCAGTGGTACTAACATAATGGCAACTGCAATGGAGCCTAAGAGTTGCAGTACAAGGTGTGCTGGTACATAGGTCTGAGGAAAAAGGTCTTGGATTTGGTGTCTTATTTTCGAAAGCCTGTGAGGGGAGAAAGAGGCTTGACAGGATGTTGTGCCAAAAACTGCCTCAATAAATTCCAGTGTCTTTGTTGGGGACATTTGACCTTGTTGATTGTAATCCCCAAGCAGAGAGCAAGACCCTGAGTGTAAGAGAGGTTGCGGACTAGGAGATTCCTGGACGGAGTGGTAAGGAGCCAATCTTCTACATATGGAAACACCTGGAATCCTTGTAGTCGAAGATGAGCTACCACAACAGCCATACATTTGGTGAACACTCGGGGGGCTGTCGAGAGACCGAATGGCAGTGCCCCTGAACTGGTAGTGGCTCCCTGACGGAAGTGGAAAAACCTTCGGGAGCAGTGATTCATCTTTATGTGGTAGTACACGTCCTGGAGGTCTATAGAGTACATCCAGTTGCCCCCTCCCTAGGAAGGGAAGAATGGACTGTACCATGACCATCTGGAATTACTGAGGTTTGATAAATTTGTTCAATAGTCTGAGATGCAGGATTGATCTCCAGTCCCCTGTCTTTTCTAGTACTAAAAAGAACCTCGAGTAAAACCCGGATCCTGTCTGTTCTGTTGGGACCGGATGGATGACTCTTTTATTTAGCAGCTTTTCTAATTCTAAGGCTGCTAATTCCCTCTGATTGGGTGATACATCGGGGATTCATTTGACGGGTCTGGGAGTTAAAAATGAATGGTATTTGGTAGCCTCTGGATATTATTCTCAGCACCCAAACTTTGGTAGTAATAAGTTGACAGGCTGGTAGGTGCAGAGAAAAACTACCCTTGACTGCTTCCAAAGGAAAGCAATCGAGCCACTGCTCAGGAGTGCTGGTAGGGTCTGCCAGAGAAAGAATTTCTAGTGCCCTGGTTACACGGACCCCCTGTACCCTGAAAGGGGTGTCTTCCAGATGAGTTGCCCCCTCTGCCTTGGGGGGGGATTGCTCACCACGAGTGTCACAAAAAAATCCTTGGGATTTCTTGAACCACATTTTTCCTCCCTTCTGGTTCCTGGAGTAGGACCTCTGGGGTTGGAAAAGAGTATGCCCACAACAGAAAAGGTCTTTCCGTCTCTCACTTTGTGCAAGTGTGTCTCGTACTTTGGGTTCAAAAAGTGCAGATTCATCGACAGGTGCATTGACAAAGGAAGATTTAAAGGGGTCTCTGAAGTCACACAACCACATCCAAGCATTTCGTCTCATGACAATGCCTAACGTGGCAGCTCGAGCTGCCCACTAGGTGGTGTAAGATATCAAATGCATCAAGGAGTTTGAGATGGATTCAAGGGTAGCTAGCTGTGAGGTGACAGTGTCACACACCTCATCAGGTAATACCCCCACCAAAGAGGAAGGCATTTCAGAAATCAGGTCTCTTTGGAGGTAAGTGAAGTGTGCCAGATAGTTCAGCGACCGAATGGCGAAGGTCGCTGAAGCATAGGGTCACTTCCCTAGTCTGACCATGGTCCGAGACTCCCTGTTTGGAGGATGGATAGTGGAACTATCTTCTGCCAGTTCCCTCTTGGTGACCACCACCATGACCATGGAATCAACTGTCAACTGCTTGGACCAGTGGGGCTGGGCTTCAGGTGTAGATAAAATTTTGTCTGGCCTACGGGGGACAGGTTCTACATTGTCCGGGACCTTCCAGGGCCTTCCAGCACAATGAGCTTAACAAGGTCATCTGCCAGTGGGGTCACCCAGAAAGTAGATGGCTGGGCACAGAAGGCCTGCAAGAACACTGATTCCTGACAAGAAGGGTTAGAGGACTTCCAGTCTCCCTGCTGCTTGAGGATTTCAAGAATGTCTCTGAATGAGACGTCATCTGGGGAGACTGTGGGGAACCTACCCCCCATCACAATCAATCTCTTTGGTGATAGATTCCTTCTGGGAATCAAGGTGCTTCCTCTTGCACCGTTTCTTCTGGGGTGGCTCCTCAGTGGGATCTTTTGAGGAGGATTCCGGAGAAGAGGTTCCCTTCAAAGGGGGGGGGGGTCTTGCAGCTCCCGTGCCAGGGATCCCAAAACAGGGGGTTGGGACAGCTGCATGCTGGGGGGGGGTTCTGATGCTGATGTCACTGGTGCCGACTGTGATCCTGCAAAGACAAGGACCCTCTCCATCACCTGGAAAGTAGGCCCGCCCAAGGAAGGATGGGAGTCCATAACCGAGAAGGGCAACCTCGGAACCAGGGTCACACCCCACCCTAACGAGCCTACCTTCAGGTGAGGAGCTCTGAGAGGACTGGAAGCCGTCAGAGCCATGGACATAGACAATACCAGTGAGAAAGGAGGTGCCGGGCTAGGTACCAAGGTACGGACGGTCCAAGTACTGCTCCAAGAGAGCATCGGCTTGGTGGTCAGTGCTGACAGGGGAAAAACTGCTGTAGGAGCTGAGACAGTATGCACCAAGGTGGACATCAGTACCAAGATCTCCAGGACCTGGGTAGAGGCCGGAGGAGGATAAACAGGGGAAGATGTAGTAAAAGATTCCAAACCAAGAGGGATGGAAGGTCTAGCTGGAATGGGCAATCTCCTAGCTGCCAGAAGCTGGTCCACAACCTGTACTAGGTCTAACACAGAAAAACTCCTGGTGGATCTAAGGGAGACTGCTAAAGGAAAATCAGGTCTTTCTAGAAAGGGGCTAAACCTCTGCTCCAAAAAAGGGTTGTAAGTTGGAGAGTATCTTGTCCTTGGCAGATACTCAACTTTAGGAGACAATGTAGCCAAAGAAACTATTGGCACTGTGGCCAGGGATGTTGCCAAAGCAGGTACAGTCATAGAAGCCAATGTCAGATCCAAGAATGGCACTAAAGTCAGTGGTGCCAAGGTTGGAACCGAAATAGGGGTGAATATCATAGATGGTACCGAGGGAGAACATACAGAGCCTGGTGCTGAATAGGTCTGCGCCAAGGGCACAGGAGAAGCACAGAGCCAACTCAGTTCCATAACTGATGGAGATGCAGAAACCGGGTGACTCCATTTTTCCTTATGTTTTTTGGTCTTTGGCGGGGGTGAGACCTCCGACCCAGATCGAGCCTCCGAAAAAGGTGTCTTGATCAAACCTTTTAAAATAAGCTTATTTTTACATTCTGCTAGTGTACGATTACCAAAACTAGCACAAATGTCACAGTCAGCTGTAATATAGTCCACGCCCAAACAGAAGACACAATGAGCATGTCTGTCTGAGTTGGGCATCTTATGCCCACACTTGTCACACTGTTTAAACCCCAACTTAGCTTTGTCTGACAAAGTAAGGCAACAAGGCTATCCTAATATAAAAAACAAAAGAAGGGAGAGAAAAAAGTGAGAGAATACCAACAATGGCATTTAAAAAATACCACAAGTGGTAAGGAAGGGCCTATCAAGGGCAGGAGAGAGGGACAGTACTAACAATGGTAAAAATTTGATTACCAAGGTAGAGGGTAGGGAATAGATGTAGGTTTATAGGCAACAGTGAGAAAAAGTTAAACTGACTGAAAAATAAGAAATTTTGAGGAAAAACTATATTAAAAATCACAATTTTCCACTTAGCTTTGAGAGAGATGGTTAGCACGTCTGATGAGGAACGCGGCAAACAAGATCTGTAGTAACTAGTAGAGGGGCATTGTGGGTAGTTCGTAGCTAAGAGTTTTTGGCTGGTGTGAGCTTGGAAACGGCCGTAGCAGTTCCAAGGACTGAACCGAAGTCCTAATAGTAATGAATAAACAAAGATTTACATCAGATGCTTTCTTACTTAGCTCATGACATCATGCATTCTATGCATGCAGATCAGATTACATTACATCTAACGTGTATATGCAAGCCTAATTGTGAATGTCAAGCCTTTGATTGGTTAATATAGCATAGTAGGCTTCTTTTACAAGAATTATGAGCTACACTGTTTGCAAACATATTCATGGTTCCCTTTTATAATAGTGACTATATTTTGTGACAAATAAATACAGGGATATTATTTTTTCTTGTAAACAGTTAATTACAGCCACTATTTCTAGTGAATATACTGGAGTTTTTTTTTATAAATAGATCTTTATAAATAACTTTCCTATACAGTTAGCAAGTGTTTAGAATAGGCTTATACATTTACAGGAAATGCTTAAGACTAATGGTAATAACTGTAAGGATACTCAAACACCTTACTAAATCCTAGCAAATATATGTATGAATAATTTTGATTGAACTATAATTACTTTGGATTTAATATATTGATTTCTTTATTGTATCCTAGATATTATTTATATTTCAGATGTCATGTTTTCAGTTATTATAAAGTCATGTCTTTTAGTATATTAGCACTTTATGACAGGGAAAGAGCTCAGTAATATCTATGACTTGTGATAACACAACAAACAAGTTATGCCACCCTAAATATTTAGATACTATGTAACCAAAGAATTTATTCCTGTTCTCTAGCATGACATTGTAATTGTGTCTTCTTTACTATAATTGTATATGTAACTAAACTATGTAATGCGGAGCTTTTCTCCCCGGGCCTCCACTGAAAATGGGTTCCCTGAGCCCACTGGACCTCCCTGGTCATCAAACTGGAAATAAATAAGTAATTCCCCAAAGATAAGAACACCCTTCAGGAAGGTCTAACAGATACAGGTGCTTGGTGCCAAAACCGTGGCTTAAAACTCACTACCAAGAAATGCATTGTAGTACCTTTTGGGAAGTTTACCACCCAAGTAATTATGTCATCAATAAAACATTCTTATAAGTTGATTCAGTAGTCAAGGGATATATGAATTCATGTAGATAGTAACATAGCCTTCAACCAACATGTGTCCAAGGTATTAAGAAAATCCTTCTGTGTTGCTCAACTTACAAGCAAGGGCATGGCATCTAGGTCCAGAGAGGTCACCATACCAGTGTACCCATTCCTCATCAGACCCATCATAGAGTACAATGCCCCCTTTGGTATGTACCTGAACAGAGACATGCAGTGACTGAAACTTCCACATAGGTTCTTTACAAAAAGAATTCAAGTAGTAAACACAATGTCCTACACTGATCTCCTCAAAGCCCTGTCTCTCTCTACTCTGTCATATAGACTTCTGAGAGATGATTTTTGTCTGGCATTCAAGGCATCTCTGTACCTCGTTTTGATGACCCTTTTGCACATCTGCAAAACAAACAGCATCAGAACTACTAGATTAAAAGACGTAAATTTTGCTTGTGACATTAAGTAGGATATGTTGGAGAGAGAGATGTTTCTCAGAACTTCCATTCTCTGGAACAGGCTCCCCATCTGTGTGAAGCAGAGTTCCTCCCTATCCCTGTTTACGCGCAGCTTGGACCAAGGGATGGGTACTCAGGAATTCTCCCGTGGCGAGATGTATTCTGCTGTACTTTATGGAAAGCTAAACTAATTTTTAGATGTTAAGTCTCAGTTTTTAATTGATGTCCCGCTGCAAGTAAGTTAGTGAACATGTGCTATCGGGGCTAAACTTAATTCTGCAAGTAATGCTTAGCTTATAGTGAGCACCCTGACTGTTGTGTCAAGCAATATCGTTTTGAATAATTTGTACTTGATTTTCAAATTTAAATAAAAAGTGTAAGCTTAATGATGTGTTTTTTATGTCGTTGTCATTAAATATTTTAATTATTTGTAGAACTAATTATAAATATGTATTTGTGACTGCTCTCTACAGGTTCTTCTGCTTGTCACATCTGCCTTCCTTAGCTGTCCTTTTGTCTTGCAAACTAATCAAAATCCCCTTCCTAAATACAGTTGCTGCTTGTCTTCCGTGTCCTCCCTGAGTAGCTGCTGAAAGACTTCCATTGATTTTCCAAACTTCAAAAGCTTGCAAAGCTGTTGGTATGTACAATGGTTTTCTTAGAACAAAATGTTAGATTTAACTTTTCTTAAAACCTCTAATAACATCCCGTTTCTTCACATTCATGTCTTTTGTAAATACAGTAACCTCCCTCCTAAAAACAAAACTAATACAAATCCAGTCATCCCTCCCCAATCATTGAAGTCACAACTGGCCTTCTCACTCATTCAGTACAACATCTAAATTTAAATACCTACCTACACACCCTTAAGACAACTACTGCCCCGATCAACTTCCATCTGAATACCTCAAACTCGCTGCATATAGCCTTGTATATTCTGCGTCTATTCTAATAAACTGCTATACCAAAACCAAGTCCCTACCTTATAGAAAAAAACTATATAATATGTCTCCATAAAAGTGGCTTGTCAAATGAGCTCACAAACTGTAGACCAATTGCCATTGTCTCACCCTAATCCAAAGTCTTGGAAAGCTATATTCACTCTCAACTTACTATGTGTGTTACTTTTTGTAACCTCCTTTCTCCCTTACAACATGGTTTCAGACCCAATCACACAGCATTTGCCCTTGTAAGGTTCACAGATATAATAAATCACAATAGAAATTCAGGTCTTCTAATCTCAACCATATTTCTGGATCTATTTGTGATATTTGACATGGTCAGTCATCAAATTCTTCTAAGATGTCTTTCTATGGGCCATCACCCTCTTCATTTAACTGGTTTCTAAGTTACCTCACTAATAGGTCCCACGCTGTGAAATGGCAAGAGGATGTCTCCTCTTTCCTTCCTGTATCCTTAGGAGTCCCAATAGGTTCAATCCTAGGTCCACTACTATTTAACTTATTTATTAGCGATTTAAACACGGCAGCCAAAGAGGCCACCATAGTGCAATGGTCCGCTAGCTGTCAGCAGAAGTCCACAGTTCAACTTGTTTAAAAATTAGGTTTATTATAATAACATGTAATATAAAATTATTTAGATTAAGCACTTTCATCTAAAATACATCAGGACTTCATCTGAATCAAATCACAAATGCCACCACATGCCTTATATAATAAAACACCAACACCATTTCACATAAAACTGATTAAATAATTAAACTTCATCCTTTTAAAGGGAAGAGTACTTGTTGAGGGGGTTGGGAGGATGACCTAAGGAGGTGGGGTGGCCTAATGGTTAAGGTGTTTGCCTTACAAACACAAGGTGCAAGGTTTGAGTCTCACAAGAGATAATTGGTTAGGCTTAAAATGGCTCGTAAGGGCAGTTAGCCTAGTACTAATCTATGAACCTATGAGCTTCAGTATTACCCTATTACTATGGTAGATATTTACAGCTATCTCTATCTTAATTTTGTCTTTGAGTCATTCACTTTTAAGACCTGTTATCCATAATAAGTTTTATATAAATAATGTTTTTTACTAATTTTTGTCATTTTAACTGATGCCAGTTAATTATTATAGATTTTAGTCAGTTATTTAAATAAGAAGTTATGTACCTACCATAACGTTCCATGTTAGTTGTCTTCTCTCACCTTCTTTCTTGCTGGATGGGTTCGGAGCCGATCCTCGGCTCCGACTCGGCCACTTACTAAAGCTCGAGAGCTAATTTTACCAGCTCGAGGCAACCCTATATCCCATGATGCAAGGTGAAGACTGCCCAGATCTTGTTTGGTAGCTAAGGAAATTATGCAATACATTCCTCCAACTGGAGAGGAGGAGGAAGAGGTAATAACAGTAATAATGATAATAAAAATAATCATAATAATCCCCCGAAAAAGATCAACCTAATCTAGTGACACTAGAAAGCTGATTAGTTGGAAAAATTGAATTAAGCCTCTTAAGGGAAGAGGCACAATCTTCTCGGTCTGACCAGGCTAGGGGGGTGGTGGGCGGGGCACAAGAAAGAAGGCGAGAGAAGACAACTAACATGGAACGTTATGGTAGGTACATAACTTCTTAATGTTAAGTTGTCAATCTCGCCTTCATTCTTGCTGGATGGGACCGCGTCCCTAGCACCTTTATCCCGGGTGGCTCAATGGAACAGACTCTTGAGAATGGTGGAACCAAAATTCACTCTGTCTCTGGAGGCCAAGTCTAATTTGTAATGTGAAACAAAGGTATGAGGAGAGGCCCATGTGGCTGCTGCACAAATAGTGTCTATTGGAAGTCTAGCCTGAAAAGCCGTAGATGTAGCTAGAGCTCTGGTAGAATGGGCTTTTGGCCTAGAAATCAACTCTTTACCTCTGAGCTGATAAATGCAAGTAATCACAGAAGACAGCCATCTAGATAAAGTCACCTTGGAGACTGGAAGGCCTTTCCTGTTCTCTGCATAGGATAAAAACAGTTGATCAGATTTCCTAAAAAGTTTGGTTCTGTCCAGATAATATCTGAGTTGGCGGTGAACATCAAGATAATGTAGTTTTTGTTCTGCTCTATTAGAATAATTTCGGAAAAAAACTGGAAGATCAATGGATTGATTTAAGTTCATCTGCGATGCCACTTTGGGTAAGAAAGACGGATTAGTCCTTAGAGAAACTCTGTCTTTGTGGAAGATTAAGTAGGGAGGACGAATGCAGAGGGCATGAAGCTCAGATACTCTCCTGGCAGAAGTAATGGCGACTAGAAAGAGTGTCTTCCAAGAAAGAAATTTCAATGAACAGGCAGCTGCAGGTTCGAAAGGGGGAAGAATCAAGGATGTTAAAATTAAATTTAGATCCCACTGTGGTGGGGGGGTCTCCAATCGGAGGTTTAAGTAAAAAAAATACCTCTAAGGAATGCCTTGCAAAGTTTATGTGACATAATGTTGTGGTCCAACAAGCCTATATGAAAATTTGAAATGGCTGCCAGCTGAACTTTTACTGTGGAGGAAGAAGATCCTGAATGAAAAATCTCGGCTAGGAAGTCCAAGACCAAATGAATCGGAGCAGTATAGGGGTATATATTCCTAGCTTTTGCCCAGAAGGAGAAACGTTGCCATTTACTAGTGTAAATCCTTCTGGTGGAAGATTTAAGGGAAGCTACTATGATATCCCGGACGGGATTAGAAATCATAGAAAGCCTGGCTAGGGATGGAAGTGGAGCAACCAAGCAGTGAGGTTGAGAGAAGGTATGGACTGGTGCAGCTGACCCGACTGGTGGGTCAGAAGATCTGGAACTGGGTCCAGATGCCATGGCTGTACCAAAAGATAACGATGTAGGAATGGAAACCATATCTGTCGAGGCCAATAAGGGGCAATTAGAATCAACTTGGCTCTCAAGGCGGTTGCTTTCTGAATTAGCTGAGGTATCAGCGGAAAAGGAGGAAAAGCATAAAGAATTCCCCGGGGCCAATCTTGGGTTATAGCGTCTCTGGGGGGATGGCCTGGAAGGGGGAAGAGAGAGAAGTCATCGGGGCATTTGCTGTTTTGAGGTGTAGCAAAAAGGTCGCAGCAAGGAAGGCCCCACTTCTGAAAAATCTCTTCCGTCACAGATTGTTTGAGAGACCACTCATGAGGCATGAGAATAGCTCTGCTCAACCTGTCCGCTATGATGTTGGATTTCCCGGGGATATGCATTGCTATCAGAAACCGCTGAGAAGAGATTGCCCACTGCCAAAGTCTGAGAGCCTCTCGACACAGTGGATAGGACTTGGTTCCGCCCTGCTTGTTGATATACCACACTTCGGACATATTGTCCGTTTGGATTGCAATAGTTCCCAGGGGAAGAGAGTCGTTGAGGGCTTGCAACATTAAAAGCACTGCTCTCATCTCCAGGACATTTATGTGCAGGTGGCATTCGAAAGGTTGCCAAGTGCCATGGACCATCCTGCCCTGATAATGCCCCCCCCCGATCAGGGAGGCGTCCGATGTAACCGTGGCGACCGGGGCGGGAGGAACAAAGGGTCTGCCCTGATGGACTTGATGGGACGATATCCACCAGGTCAGATGCCTTTTGAAAATTGGAGTTATTATGATCCTGTGATGCATGGGAAGTTGTTGAAAGGACCATTGGGCGAACAGCATCCATTGTAGAAGACGCATGTAAAAGTGGGCAAGGGGAAGAAGTGTTATGATGGCCGCCATAAGACCCAATACTTTCAGAGCAAATCTGGCCTGAATTTTGTTGCTGAGAAGAATCACATGGATGTGATTTTGAATGTCCAAGATCCTTTGGTCTGTTAACTTTGCTGAAAGTTGTACGGTGTCCAATTTGGCGCCTATAAAGGTAATAGATTGACAAGGCGACAAGGCAGATTTTTCGAAATTTATAGAAATCCCTAGCCCTCTGCAAATGTGAATGGTGTAATCTCTGGCTTGGAGAAGTTGAAGCCTGGTGGTGGCAGTGAGGAGCCAGTCATCTAGATATGGAAATACCTGGAATCCTTGACATCTCAGGTGAGCCATAACCACTGCCATACATTTGGTGAACACTCTGGGGGCTGTAGTGAGTCCAAATGGCAGGGCTCTGAATTGGAAGTGACTGGTCCCCAGCCAAAAGTGGAGAAACCTTCTGGAGCGCCTGTGAATTTTTATGTGATAGTACGCATCCTGAAGATCTACCGAGCACATCCAATTGTCCTTGCCCAGAAAGGGTAGAATGGACTGAAGCGTGACCATCCGGAATCTTGTTTTCTTTACAAACTTGTTTAGTTTGCTGAGATCTAATATTGGTCTCCAGTCCCCTGTCTTTTTTGGTACTAAAAAGAACTTTGAGTAGATACCGGATCCTATTTGGTCTGCTGGGACTGGCTGGATGGCTCTTTTTGCTAGCAGTTTTGAAATCTC
Organism: Protopterus annectens; assembly: GCF_019279795.1. Classification (NCBI taxonomy): domain Eukaryota; kingdom Metazoa; phylum Chordata; order Ceratodontiformes; family Protopteridae; genus Protopterus; species Protopterus annectens. Next base: position 475,056,267 of record NC_056750.1, read on the forward strand.
GGGTACTGCTAGTTCCCGTAGACCGGGTGGAACGTCTGGAAGGGTTCCCTTTTGCTGAACTGGGGTGTGAATAAAGGGAATTTTGTAACCCTCGGATATGATCGACTGTACCCATTTGTCTTGAGAAAGGGAAAGCCAGGCTTTTGGGTACAGCGATAATCTTCCCACGACTGCCTCCGAAGGTGGACAATTGGGCAACATCTCAGGGATGCTGGAAGGGTTTGTCAGAGAGAGGCTCCCTGCTACCCTGATTCTGCGGACCCCCTCTGCCTCTAGGGTGGCGTCTGTTGTTAACCCCTCTACCTCTGGGGGTAAACTGACCTCGTGCGTCAGGCATGACTCCTTGAGATTTGTGGAACCACATTTTCCCTCCCTTCTGACCTTTTGGGTAAGGTCTTGAAGGGGTGGAGAAACGGACTCCTATGGCAGAAAGAGTCTTGCCATCTTGTTCGCATCTAGTCAAAGTGTCTTTCACTTGAGGTCCGAACAAAGTCGAGCCATCAAAGGGAGAGTTTGTGAAGGACGCCTTGAAGGGATCTGCAAAATTACAAAGCCGCATCCAGGATTGACGCCTTAAAGTCACTCCTGTGCCTGCGGCCCTACTCGCTCCATCGGCTGCATATGAAATGAGCCGTATGGAGGAGTTAACAATGGAGTTTAGGATTCCTGCTGTGAGTTAATTTTATCCTGGGACCCAGCAGCTGACGGATCCTGTAAAACTTCTCCCAACTCTTTCTCTTTGAAGGCGGGTGAAGTGACACAAGTAGTTCAGCGATCGCATGGCAAAGGTCGCTGAAGAAAAAATCCGCTTGCCGTACCTATCCATATTCCTAGAATCCTTGTTAGGAGGATGGACAGGTACTGAAGGATCAGCTAGTTCCTTCTTGGTGGCTGCAGCCACCACAATGGCATTAACCATCTTTTGTCAAAAATTGCCTATCGGGTGAGGCCGTAATGAATTTAGAAGGCCTCCGAGGAATGGGTTCCACCGAATCCGGGACCATCCATGCCTTCCGAGCCACCACGTCCATAAGAGGGTCGAAAGGTGGAGACACCCAGGAGGTGGAGGGTCGAGACCCGAACGCCTCCAGGTATACTGACTCGTCCTTGGAAGGATTAAGGGAAGGCCAGTTCCCCCTCTGCTTAAGGAGTTCAAGGATGTCTGAGAAAGAGACATCCTCAGAGGGGGACCTTGGGGATCCCTCCGACTCATCCAAGTCAGTATCGGATGTAATAGACTCGGGGGAGTCTAGATGTTTCCTCTTACGTGTCCTCTTACGAGGAGGTTCACCTGATGGGTCAGAAGAAGCCTCGGAAGAGGAAGATATTCCCAATGGGGAAACCTGAGGCATTGGATCTCTGGGTCCGGGAGCAAGAGAGTGGGAAGAGACATCAGCAGGCACTGTAGTGGGAGGAGCTGATGGAACTGACCGTTGACTACGCCCAGGGGCTAGTACACTCCTCATCACCTCGAAGGCTCCCCCGTCAGAGAGGCCAGAAGGCTCCCGCTCCGAAGAGATAGGAACTCCAGGCCGCACCGACAGGGACGGCTCCGAGGCCGATGTCGGGGCTGAGCTCACCAGTGCCGAAGCTCCGAGAGGGAGAACGGGGTCGGACAAGGGTCCGATGCCACTCGCCCCCTCGGAGCCGACGAGAGAGACCAGACGCCCGGATCCCTCCAATGAAGGCCTCAAGGAGGAAATCGGAGCAGAGGACGACGGAGCCGAAAGGGGGGGTGGTATCGGTTCCGAAGTCACAACAGTCACGGCTCCAAGGAGCTCCGGCTCCGAGCTCTGTAAGAGAGTCGAAGGAGGAATGTTAGGTGGATGTGTGATAGCTACCGTCTGTTGAGACGGGCTATGGAGCATTTGGGCCAATGCCTGAGACTTTAATAGTCTACTCACCACTCTCTCAAGGTCATGATCGGACAGCCTGGACGACCGAGAAGAACGGCTCCGATGGCTCCGCTCCGAGAGCAGGGGTGATCTCGGAGCCGAACGTATCGACTCCAACGAAGGGGATCGTGATCTCTTTTTTGAGATAGGTGGAGCCGAAGGAGCCGAGGATACGTCGGCTCCAGCCGGAGCCGACACTGAGTGCCCAGATTTAGCAGCATCGGCGCCGGATGGAGCCGATACTGTAACTTCTAATATAGAAGGATCGGCTCCAGCTGGAGCCAATCTCGACACTGAAGGAGAACCAGTAGCCGATGGCTTAGGACTTGAAGCCGAAGGCTTAACTGGTTTTGAGGGCTTCCCCAGAGCCAACTTAGTCGGGGAGCTCTCAGGCTTTAATAAGCCCCTCAATATTAATTTATTTCTGTGCTCCTGCAGGACTCTTGGGCTGAAGGCATGACAGATAGCACAAGAGTCCTGCAGGTGCAGAGGTCCCAGGCAGTAAACACAAGAAGTGTGACCGTCTGTCAGAGACATCTTCTGACAGCACGAGTCACACTTCTTGAAGCCAGAGACCTTTGTGTCCCTCGACATAGCTGTGTCGAGGAAACACTAAGTAACAAAAAGAAACACAGACACACACACAATAAACACCCAATCCAATAATAAAAAATTTAAACAGGGATACAAACACACTCAAACACCACACAGAATCCCTGACAGAAAAAATTAGGAAAGGGGGAGGCTTAAGGCCTAAGTTAGGGGAAGGGATAAATAACTAGGAAAATAGGGAACACTAACGGGAATAGGGTTAAATTAATCGTTAAAAGTTTACACAACAACAAAGGTGACTAAAACTAAAGGGATGAGACTAAAAGTCTGAATTTGAAGAAACTTACCTGGAGCTGGTAAAAAAGGCACCTCGCAAGCGAAAGCGGCAAACGAGATCTGGGTAGTCTTCGCCTTGCATCATGGGATATAGGGTTGCCTCGAGCTGGTAAAATTAGCTCTCGAGCTTTAGTAAGTGGCCGAGTCAGAGCAGAGGATCGGCTCCGAACCCATCCAGCAAGAATGAAGGCGAGATTGACAACTTAACATCATCTGCTATTCCAAAGGTTTAGGAGTTAATTAAGGACTAATATGTCTTATGGAATATTTCTAAAAATCTATGTTAACATCTTTTGGGAATGACACACGCTCGCTATGTGCTAACACCCAATTTTCGTTTTTATTTAGTGGGAGTTTGTCATGATACGATTTATTCAGAGGGCAAGTAAATACAAATGCTAAATGATTCTTTGATTTGTTCTGCCATTTTGAAGTTTTTATTAGAACTAATACAGATGACATGCTTAGGTATTTTGGGTAATCATTTAGATTGTTAATAAAGCTAATGTTTCCTTAGTCTATTAAGCGCTAAATTCAGATTATATATATCCGAATATGTCTCTTGCTTTCATAGTGAATGATTACTGTATAAATGTTTAATGTTTCTAATAATAGTGTATGTAAATCATCTCGAAAACCTAACTGTAATTAATATCTGATTAGTTGTTTATCACTGCTATTTTTCTCTTAATTTATAATATATTCTCCATTTTTTACTTTGTTTTCATGGGCTCGGATTAACAAAGGTTGATGGTTGGGATAGGTAGTCTAGCAGATTTAGTTTTGTTTGCTAGACTAGGAATGTATCTCATTCCATGTATAGGGTGTATTCAAGTTTATATCAGAGTGAAATATGCTATTTTTTTGTTATTTAATTGTTTTTCTAGTTTTGAAATTCCTGACACAATTGTTTTACTTTTATCTTTCATGGGAAAAGTTATTTGGATTGAGATAAATAGAAATACAAGAATTGATATTCTATTGTCTATTCAGGAAGAGTATTATGTATACAGGATTCTATTAATACAAGTTCCTTTATTATTTATCTTTAAAGAATTCTGATATGGATTTAACTTTGATATCCTTAAATACTAATAGGTTCATAGGTAGGTACTAGGCTATCTGCCCGAAGGCATTTATAAGCCTAGTCGGAATGTGTTGGCTTTCACCGCCCCCTTAGATTAGTTCCCTGTGTCTCTGTCCAGCAGAGCCACTGAAGTGATCCCTGGGTAAACTTTCTGTTTCCTATCCACTCATCAAGGTTTCTCTTGAAGAGGGTTAGCGAGGAGCTCTGCCTAATGTAGATTGGAATCTTGTTTCAGAGCATGGGAAGTCTCTGGGACAGGAATCTATCCCTCCAGCACGTCCTATTTATCATTGTGGTGAGGTTTAAATCCCATCAGCGTGTAGCCCGAGGGGATATGGTTTTCTTTAGGTGGAGCATGTCCATCAATTCTGGGTTGGACATGGCCTTGTATGTCAGGCAGAGATCACCTCTGAGTAGGCGGTATGCAACCGAGTACAGCTGGAGTTTCTTCAGTCGAGCTGCATAGGGCATCTGCATGAGGCCAGTGATCCTCTTGGTGAGGAACTTCTGTGGTCTTTCCAGTTGTTGCAGGTGTCTTGTAAGGTACATCTCAAATGGGGCATTGTACTCTATGATGGGTCTGATGAGTGATGCGTAGGGGGGCCCAATGACCTCTTTCGATCTGGATGCAAACCCTTTTGTGATTAGGTGGGCCACATAGAAGGATTTTCTAACCACTTTGGCAATGTGATTATCAAAGGAGAGGTTGCTATCTACTTGGGTCCCCAGTTCCCTTATTACGTCTTCCGTATTTAGGGGGCTACCACCTATGTGGTAGTTTGCCGGTACTTTGTTTTTTTCAAAGGGAATGACTATGCACATTTTGACATTTAGCTTGAGACCATGGTTTTGACACCAGGTATCTGTCTCAGTGAGACCCTTTTGGAGGATGTCTGCGTCAGCCGGAGAGTCAATTATAGCCCCTAGTTTGCAGTCATCTGTGAATTTGTTGGCCATAGTCCTCCTGTGCTTGCCTGTACCTCTGAGAAGTATATGCCAAACAGGAGGGGTCCTAGGACTGAGTCCTGGGGAATGCCACTTGTAACAGATTTAGAGTCAGACCTAGCTCCTGCGACTCTTACCATGTGGGTTCTGTCCATGAGCCAGTTGGCAACCCATCTCGTGATGTAGGGGTTTATGCTCAGGCTGGTGAGCTTGTCTATAGTACCTGAGTGGGGAATAGTGTCAAAGGCCTTTGTGAGGTCTAGGTAGGCTGTGTGGACCACCTTTCCCTCATCTATAGCCTTGGTAACTGTCTCAAAGAAGTCCACCAGGTTTAGGAGGCATGATCTGCCCTTAACAAAGCCGAACTGGGTTGGGTCCAGTGTTTGGAGGTTTCCAATGTCTCTGTTAATGAGATCCATGATGATGTGCTCCATAGCTTTGCAGACCAAGCTAGTCAGGCTTATAGGGCGATAGTTCCTGGGGTCCGTTGTGGCTCCACCTTTGTGGAGTGGAATAACCATTGCTGTGTGCCACTCTGTGGGCATGTAGCCTGTAGAGAGGCTGAGTTTAAACAGTGTGTTTAGGTGAGGGGTTAGTTCATCTTTGAGCTCATGTAGGATGCAGCCTGGAACACCGTCCGGTCCCATTGATGCTGTGTTTTTGGCTTTGGAAAGGGCTTTTTTAACCTGCCTGTGATTTCAGAGGCACTACATTCTTCTCGTATAGTTATGGGCCGTTTTGGGGGTGAGAGGGGGGTGAAGTTTGCACTGAACCTGTCTGCCAGGATGTTGGCTATATCGGTCGGTTCAGTGTATTTTGTGCCATTCTGCACTAACTCCAAGCATATCTGAGAATTGCCACTTAGAGTCTTGACATAGCTAAAGAATGCCTTGTGGTTATCTTTGGAGTCCATGGCAATTTTTCCTTTGAAGCTAGCCCTGGATGATTTTATGAGGGAACGTCGTTTTTTGCTGATACTGATCAGGGATGCCTTCCCTTCTTGGGATTGTACTCTTTTCTATACTAGTTCCCTCCTTCTATTGTATAGCTTGTTTATGGTAGGGGTCCACCAGACTGGTTTCCTTTTCTTGGACGAGTGAGTATTGGTTTTGTTTGGGATAGCATGTTCCATGCATTCTTGTAGGTGCCTGTAGAGTGCATTAGTAAAGGATTTTGCAGCTTGGACAACGTTATCCTTTAGCATGGGGGCTTTAAAACTTCCCACCTCGGTCTTAAGTAACGTGAAGTTTGCTTTTGAAAAGTTTTTCGCGGCGGTTTCTTTGACCGGGAGTGGTGGCGGAATGTGGATATCCAGAGTGATTAGTTTATGGTCAGATCTAACCAGCAAGGGGTTGACTTCCGGTGTGAAACACCGGTCGCCCATGTTGGTGATGACCAGGTCCAATATGTTGTCACCTCTGGTGGGGGTGTTAACCAGTTGATCCAGGGCATTTGAGTTTATAAATTCTAGGAAATGTTGGGCAAGGGAGTTCGTACTTGAGTAGTTCTCTCAGTTAATGTTTGGATAATTGAAATCACCCAATAACAGGGTGTTTGGTAGGACCTTTATGTTTCTCAATGTTTCCAGGAATGCGGAGTGGGGGTCCTGGGACATGGTGGGTGATCTGTAGAAAGCTATAATTTGAATAGCAGTTTTGCCCATTGTTAGTTACACATGGATGATCTCTGAAGCATCGTCCTATGCCACTAACCTGGAGGTGTGGGTATCCTTGATGAATATGGATACTCCCCCGCCTTTTGTATTTCGGTCCGGGTTTTGTGGCTGAAATGTATGGTATGAGTTGTAGCCTGGTAGTGCTGGGGTGCTCTCTGGAGCCTTAAACCAGGTTTCTGTTACTGCACATATATTGATTTTCTCCATACTGAGGAGTGCCTCGAGTGCATGCATTTTGAGGGTTAGACTTCTGGCACTGAGCAGCATTACCCTTAGTTTTTTGTTACTTGTGCTATTTACGGCAGTGGGTTTGTCTTGGCTTAAACAACCCATATAAGAGAGCCAACCTACTAAGGTATCTTAAACTAAACAAGGCACAGGTAGTTTTCTCCTCCAAGAGACATGCTTTAAAATAAATGACACATTTATGTGGGATCCTAAAGAATACACAATACTTTCTCAATCTTCTTATAAAAATAAGACCAGAGGAGTAACAACTCTATGGAAAAAGACTTTCTTAAATCTCCAAATCATTTACAAACATGTAGATAATGATGGACTCATGGCCTTAGTTATACTTAAGTTTAATAATAGAATTTGGACACTGGTTAATTTATACTGGTTCCCGGGTATGGGGGTTGGACTAGCTAAGAAACACTTAGACTTTATTACAGCTACTTCTAAATGTAATATTATACTATTAGGTTATTTCAATTGTATCACAAATATTACAGAAACTACCAAAAGGAAATATCCTAGACTACTGTCATCAGCCAGACAGTTAAAAAATGGACAGAAATGTTGAAATTAAAAGATACCTTTAATGCTCTGGGACCAAATTCTTTACTCTTCTCATGCCAGGACTATAGACATGGTATCCAAACTAGAATAGATAAAATTTATATCTCACAAGATCTTTATTCTAAAATCTTGAATTTTTCAATACAACCTTGTCTCTTTTCAGATCATAATTCCCTGTTGTTAACAATACACTTGGAATTCAATCAATTAGTTATTACTTCAAGGATTCCTTCATACATCACAAAAATTAAAGACTTTAAATCTTGGATAGCTTCTGATCTTCAGATTTTCTTACAGATTAATTATAAACCTGAAGCAAACACAATTATGGTTTGGGGTTCTCTTAAGGCCTATCTATATGGTAAAACCATTAGCTGGTACAAAAATAAAATTAAAGGATGGGACACAGAGTTACAGCAACTCCAAAATCCAATATTATCTCTTAAATCTAATAAAAACTTAATTGCTACAGATAATAAGAGGAAAATAGAAGATGAAAATAAGAAACACAAATAAATATTATCCTATAAAACTGATTTAGCTATGGAAAAACTGAAAGTAAATTCTTATGCTACCTCTCCTAAGCATCTTCATAACCTATCTATGAAAGTTAAGATACAATCAAAAATTAATAACATTGATAGTATCTTTCATGAAGGGAAAAGGAAAAAGTCTCAGATATGGGGGACAGTCTGGAGGCTTTTAATTATCATTATGCAGAGCATCATAAAGATAAAATAAGTACAAACGAATGTGAGAAGTTGGAGAATATAGTTCCCAACATAACAAGAATTCCTGAGGAACTTAAGTTAGATCTACAAAAACCTACTTCTCAAAAGGAAATTATAGATGGGATTAAAGGAAGTAAGTCTAATAAAGCACCTGGGATAGATGGCTTAATTATCGAAATGTATAGATTGTTCCATTCTTCTATAATCTCTCTCCTACATAAAATCTTTCTTGAAGTTCAAACATTAGCAAATATTCCTCCTCCTTGGAGATATTCTCTAATTTTCCCTATATTAAGAAAGAATAAGGGCCCTAATCATTGCAACTCATATGGACCAATTTCTTTGTTGAATAATTATTATAAACTATTTATGTCAATTATGGTCAATAGATTGAAAATACCCATATCTAAAATAATTAATGAATACCAAACTGGTTTCAAATATAACAGGCATACACAGGATAATATTAAAATAGTATTAACTCTAATAGATTACCTCAATACAGGAAACCATGAAGCACTGATAATAGGTCTAGATATTTAAAAGGCCTTTGACTCCTTAAATTGGGGTTATTTATTTAACGTCTTACAGTTATTTGATTCCCCCCTTTTATAAAAATAATAAAGAAAATCTATGAAAATAATCTAGCATATGTCAAATTAGGTCCCTTTACTTCCAAAGCAATCCAAATCACTAGAGGTACTAGACAAGGATGCCCCATGTTACCTATCCTCTTTGCTTTGGCCATAGAAATACTTGCCATTTTAATACATAATATCCCAAAGATAAGAGGTATAAGTATATATGCCCAATATATTTCTAAAATAATGATGTTTGCTGATGATGTTGATTACCTTACCCAACTCTAAGGAAGTGTTAGGTGAAGTGGATATAGTAACAACAAATTTCCAAAAAATCTCAGGACTCTCCTTCAAAAAATCTAAATGAAAATATTTATTATTAAGTGAAAAAAAAGAACATACAGGTTCCAGTTAATCATATTATTGGAAACCAATTTTGAACTCTAGACTATTTAGGAATAGTCCTAAGCAAGACTATAGAGGAAACCTTACAGCTTAACTATGCTAAAGCCATAGACTTAATCAAGACATTAATAAGCAAATGGAATAATTTGTTTATAACATTTGATTATAGGTTGCAAGTGATAAAAATGGTTTGTTACCTAAAATATTATATATAGCACAAGCCCTTATACTTCCACCAGGAAAGAAAATCCTTAAAGAAATCACTTAAACTCTGATGTAATTCCTATGGTATCCCAAAAGAAATAGAGTGGCATATTCTCATCATATCAGAAAATGGGAACAATGGGGGTTAAAATTCCCAGAGATTGAAACTTATATAAAGGCATCTATAATTAAAATAGTGATGAATTGGATAAATCCTAGATACTCTTCCAACTGGAAACAGTTACACTCCATTATACTAATGAATGAAAATTGTTTATCAAAGAACGCTTTGGTAACTGACAAAGATAACACAATATGGCACTATTTAAGTTTAAATTTACAGTATAGTACAACAAAATTAACTAAACTAACACTAATAAACAATATTTTTGATGGGTTTAGAAAATGAATTAACACAAATTTAGATATAAAACGGTGACATAGATTTGTAATACCATTTACTATTACAAGGGATTTCCCTGATAAAACACATAGAGAGATTTTTGGTTTATGGGAAAACAGTAACCTATTTTGTTGGTTGCAATGCATTGAAAACCAACAAGCTTTGACCACACAAAATATATTGTCAACCTATGGCCTATCCCCTAATGACTGGTTGGTTCTTCAGAGTGTCACAGTATACACTAAGAATTTGTGTAGAATAATACATAACTCATCCTTCAAAACCATACCAAAAATTATAAACTGGATTTTTGGAATTCTATATAATAATAATATCAATGTTAAGAATGAATTATCATATCTACATAACACTTTGTCTATAAGACAGCTCCTAAAGATTCTTACTGGTAATAAAGGGTTTTAAGAATCATTATCAATGGAAGATATAACAAACATTTTATTTTCAGTTAAACACTTTCTTACTCACAATTCTGGAAGATTTTTCATTGGAGATTTCTACACAGATCCTTTTTGACACCTGAGAAACTCTCAAAAATGAACCCTTCAAACAGCAAGTTATGTTGGAGATGTCATCTGTCCACTAATACTGACTGGTCTCACATTTTTATGACTGTACTAATATTAAACCATATTGGAATGAGATTAACAAATTTCTTCAAGCTATCTATACTGATATATTTGTTTTGACAAAGTCTTTAATTTTATTGAATGTTGTTAATAGTAATAATATGAAGAAAGACAACCTGTATTTGTTGTGGACAATGTTAGCAATAGCCAGAAAATGTATAACTAGAAGATAAAACTCTAATGTAGCACCCACAATGGAAGAATTCCTATCATCACTGAAGAAATGCATACTAATGGAGAAAAGAACTAAAGAGTTAAGAACTTTTCCTAAGCCATTGGTAAATAGTCCATGGAGGAAAGTTTTGAATTTGATTGATACCCTACAGATGGAACCAAATGCTTCCTATCATAGTTTATATTTTAACTTATTATTTAACTACAAATGTTTTTATCTTAATCCTTTTTGTCAGGCTGAATGGAAATACTGTAAATAGTTATTGAATGTTATGAACATATTAAATTATTGTGTTATTTCATCAAAATAAAAATCATTTGAGTAAAAAAAAGAATGTCAAGATGCTCCATGTCTAAACCTGGCGCTGAAGAATAACCTGATTCTATAAAGACTGCAGCACTAAGTCACTAGTGCAATGTACTTGCCATTTCATAAGCTACTGTAATAACTGTGTTTTCTAGGAACCTTGAGGAAAAGTCTTATTTTTCTTAAAAGAAAATAAATCTAGAGAAAGCTGTGTAAAACTGTTGTATCATTCTTTTACTGTTGGAGATCAGTCTCTAAATTAAGCAAATTATGCTAAAATCTATGCATTTTAACAAAAAAACAACATAACATCTGCAGCATTTATGGATGCTACAGAAAACATCTGCAGCATTCATGGATGCTACAGAAAACATCTGCAGCATTTATGGATGCTACAGATATAGTTCATCTTCACTGGAGAATCAATGTGGTGTCACAGAAAGAAAATAATGATAAGATTAATACTTGTGAGTAAAACAGAAATACAAAACAAAGTCATTTCTGCAGCCAAAGATGAAAACAATTAAAAAGAAATAGGTGGGATCAGGTAGCAGTGATTCATATTAATGGTTACAAATTGGCGAGGTAGCAGATGTATTATCTCATGGAAATAAAGGGTTATATGGCATCTGAACTGTAAGAGACATATGTGTGTGTGTTTGGGGGGGTTGTGAATGCTAGCTGTGTTTTATATACATTTTGATGTTGGGAGGTACTTAGACTAAACTGAAGATTACCTTTGAATTTTTCCTAAAAATGCAATACATGTCATGGTCTTGATAAGTTCTAAAAGATTTGTCTGATGGGTATAAGAATACCCAGTCCAAAGGGGAATGTTGTGATCTGCTGTCTCATACCATTCCCTATGAAACAAACATTTGAACTCCACATGTCCATTTCTGAACATTGCCAAGTTACGTAAATGTTGGAGAGGTTGTACATTAATTATGTCACTAAAAAACCTAGCATTTCTGAAACATGAAAGAGGCAAAGATGTAGGTAAAGTAGAAATAGGTATCCTTATCAACTAGTGTCAAATCTGCAAGAAAGATTTTTTTTTTATGTTCTTTCAATTATTACTGCAGTGACGACAATGCTTTACTTGCTGTGTGAGGGGAGGGAGTCTGGGACGTTTGGATACTTGTGTACTTGCTATTCACAACTGCAGTGTAATAAAAGTCTCTTCTTATTCTTTTATGTTATAACTCAAATACTGCTGATTACAAGACGACTTAGTAATAAATCTTGGTAATTAATAGTCAACATAGGGCTGGATACAGATAGTGTTACTACAATGTGAAAGCCTCAACTCCGAGGGTTTCCACATCATCGCACTAAGGCTTTCCAACTCAGACACCACTCTTTCACAATTGTTTTCCTCTGGTAGGGGCTCTAGCATGGAAGCGGCATGCTAATGTCTCAGTCCAGGCAAGCGGCTAAAGCTAATTACCTAGGTGCTGCCACCAGGAAATTGCTATTTCTCTTGATTAAGTTAACTGTCTTTCCAGGAGGAAAAAAGAGAATGCTTTCTTTTGATGGCATTCAATCTTTTACTCTTGATGGCGTAGTTCTGATTAATGTCAATAATACAGGTAAGTGTAATAGAACTGCATGTCTGTATCAGTCTGGATGTGTGTGCATAGATGTCTGTATAAGTATGTGTGTGTGTGTCTGTGTGTGTGTGTGTATATCTGTCTATCTCTCTCAAGGCCACTCTATGGGAGTTAAGTTCTAGATGCAAAATGTGTAGGTGTGGGGAAAGTCTTGTGGGTGCCAGAATGTGTGTATATGTGTTTGTGACAGCATGTTTGTGCTACCACAATGCATGAGCTCCTTGAACACTAGTGATCTCATGCCTGACACTGTGCACAGTGCTAGATTATCTTCAGTGCACTAAATGACAACCCCCACCCTTTGGCCAAATAGCATGGCTGAAGAGAATCTTTGTGAATTTCAAGGGCAGAGTCAAAGGTTCAGGTGCTCTAGAAGCTAGTTTACATTAATCCTGCTATAATACTGTTCCAAGGCAGATGCCACAGAAGATGAAGTTATTAAGATACAAATGCAATGAAAGAAATATACAGTAAATACAATCTCAAGGTACTTTAATAAATAATAAAGCAAAATTACTGCATATATCAAGCAGGAAATTAATGCACTCTAAAACATACTAGTGCAAACATACTTTACAAGAAATGTTAGCATTATAATACAATAAAGCAGAGGGGAAAACTATTGCTATAGAGGAAATTATATTTAAGGCAGTGTTTCTTAATGAGGTGAGCAACTGAAGGGTTACAGTGAGTCTATGTAAACTGGTTATTCTTTAACAAGCTGAGTGCATATGAAAAACAGACGTAACTTAAGCAAAACAAATGTTTTGGCAATAGTGTTTACTTTGTGGAGAAGTTAGTAAGGGCTGTAGAAAAGTAGCTAGCAGGGACGCAAGAAAGCCTAATGGAAGGGGATAGTTGTGCGGTAACAGTAAGACTTTGCAAAGGGTGGACTAGATGAAGTGAAATCAGCTAGTAAATGCAAGCAGCATTTTATAAGATCACTTGGCTCTGAACACAATCTCTTAATAGTAATGGCATACGAAGTATTAATTTTTCTTAATGGCAGTTACCGCAGTAGAGCCGTTGATACTGGGTGAGCGTTAACCTGGTGGTTCCACCCTGACTACCCCATTATTTGCACAACTGTAGGTGTTAGCAGCTATGAATCACTGCATCTGAATCTCTTCTTCCTGGGTCATATGGAAATATGATATTAGGAGTCAAAGTATCAGTAAATCTAACATTCAGAAACCTAATTAGTTGTACAAAAGATGACTGGTAAGCTTCTAATTGTTCCAAATAGTAGATGTGAATAAGAAATGTGTGTTCCAAATACAGCCATGTTGCCTTTACATTATCGCCATAGCAATGAAAGCATCCATGTTTGTTTTTTGTAGAAAAGAAAATGTCTGCTACACTGAAAACATCCCAAATATAAGGAATTAAATGTATACACCAAACATTTCTTTCCAGGTCAGAAAAAGCTTTAAGTTTCTCTAAGGGCAGTTCAGTTATCTTAGCATGTCCCTAAACCAACAGTGTGAACTATCAGCATAATTTATATGAAATTCATCATATTTTAAAGTATGACTGGAACATTAGGCCAACATCTTAGGAAATTAAGAGGTAAAAGGGAGTCTCACACATTTTATAAAGTAGATTAGATATAAGCTAGACATTTTAGAAGCTTAGACATGAAGAATTTTTATCACTTTGAAGTCTAGTTTTATTAGATGCAGTGTTCATGATGCTGTGGTAAGAAATGTGGAGATTTGCTAGATTATTTAAAAAGTTTATAACAACTACTTTTATTTAAAGAAAATGTAGTTCATTAAGCGAATAAAAACAGTAAGTGATACTTTAACTACAAGCAGATTTATTTCAAAGCAATTCACTGCCACAAACCACAAGAAAATAAAATCTGTCTGCAAAGTAAAACAAGGAAGCTTAGCAAACGGCAGTGTGAATGGTTCATGAAAGGTATATGTCAGCCTGCAAGTTAACAAGAAGCATGCATTCATGTAAAAAAAAAAAAAAAAAAAAAGAAAAGAAAAAACTCAGTGAAGAGAAGTATTAAATTAATTTGGTGCACATGATGATATGTATTGCTACACAGCCACAGCGCAGGGGGAAAAAACAGAAGAGAAAAGTAACCCAAAAAGTCAAAGTACACAAAAGCAGAGTACAGAAGGCTTACGGTACTACTGTCACTCAGAGTTCAAGTTTATAATAGTAGAGTTATAACTTCTTTTCCCAACAAATTATATACAGACTTTATAGGCTATTCAGAATATACCAAGCCATGATAACAGTAAGAAGCTAATGTTTTTAATTCCAGAATGTTCTTTAGCCACACCTAAACAAACACACAATAGGTTAACATGTTTATCAGTTAGTACTTTGTTATTCCTGGTTTGTTTACCCCTATTCATTTAACCTATGTCATATCCATGTTACCTAACACCCATAACCAGGTTGTCTTGAAAAAAATTAGATAAAAATATGCTCACAATTTCAAGTATACCAGTCAAAGGATATAACTGTAGAGTAACTACTAAATGTGTTCTTAAAATACAATTCTACTTAATCATCTTTATGACAACACTCAAGGAAAACAATAACAAGTGTATGAACTAAAGTAAAGCTGGGAGTCCTCTTCTGAACCCCCCCCCCCCTTCCAATTTGTCATTAGAAGTTGCATCTTCACTGCACTCCCACTATATTCAACCTAAACTGAGAATATAGGGAAAGTCACCTCCACAAGGACTGTTTGTTATAAATTTTACATAAAACTATGACAACATGCAGACCAACTTATTTTTCAACAGGTTGAACAATTTGTACATAAAGACATAATCTTGACCTAATGGAACAATCTGTTGGATTCCTATTTTTATTACATTTTAGAAGATTTTGCCCAAGCACATATACATCACAAAGAATTAATACTACAACACAATTAAACAAGTATGGATTTTATATTTTGTTGACAACCAAAACACAAAAGCAACATTTTCAGAAAAAAATGTATTACCAAGATATCTACCACAAAAGTCCATACTTTCAGGGGCAGCTGCACACATCCAGCATTCAGATCAGTTCTATTCACCCCAGGGCTTCCCTATCTTGCTGTTAAATTCACTCCTATATTATACTACTCTTGCAAGATCTTCCTCGCTATCACTTCTATACTTTGGTCAGTGCTTGATGGCTCACAGCTTACAGTCTGATCCATGAGAATGGTCTTGAAATCCAATGTCACACTTTTCAAGGTTTTACCACATTTTCTTCCCAACCACCCTCTGGTCCACCCATAGGTTTCATTATAAAGTTTATGAGCCTAACAATCTGACCTTTCCTAGCCAATGACCTTTATCACATGACTTTATTAATAATTATAACGCTGTGTTCCTTTATGCAACAAATCCCTTTTTTGTATAGATTATTTGCATGTGTAAGAACAGGTGACTTGACCAACAAAATGGGTAATACAACACAAGTGCATTAATTTTACAAACG